>NC_067115.1:38970817-39248349 GCF_021347895.1 Acanthochromis polyacanthus | reverse complement strand
CTTCAAACCAGAACACCTTAAACAATCATTTGTTTTCATATTTATCACTTCTCAAATCATTCTGAAGAAGAAATTTGTTTGAAAACATAAAATGTAGAATCGTGCAGCGTTAATGATTTCGATACGCTTCAAATGCTGTTCCTGAGCTGAAATGCACAGTTTCGTCAAATATGCTGTCCATGCAATCCCTTCACACCAGAACACCTTTAACATCATTTGTTGTCATATTTATCACTTTTCAAATTATTCTGAAGAAGAAATTTGTTTGAAAACATAAAATGTAAAATCGTGCAGCCTTAATGATTTCTATACGCTTAAAATGCTGTTCCTGAGTTGAAATGCACAGTTTCGTCATATATGCTGTCCATGCAATCCCTTCACACCAGAACACCTTTAACATTATTGGCCTTCATATTCATCACATTTCAAGTCATTTCTGAAGAAGAAAATTGTGTGTTAACATGAACTTCACGCTCATGCAGCCTTCATGATTTTTCTGCTCTTAAAATGCTGGTCCGGAGCTGAAATGCACAGTTTGGTCAAATATGCTGTCAAAGTAATTCCTTCAAACCAGAACACCTTAAACATCATTTTTTTGTCATATTTATCACTTTTCAAATCATTCTGAAGAAGAAATTAGTTTGAAAGCATAAAGTGTAGAATCGTGCAGCCATAATGATTTCTATACACTTCAAATGCTGTTCCTGAGCTGAAATGCACAGTTTGGTCAAATATGCTGTCCATGCAAGTCTTTCAAGCCGTAGCACGTTAAACATCATTGGCCTTCATATTTATGACTTCTCAAATCATTGTGGAGAAGAAATTTGTGTGTCCACCTTATCTTCACGTTACTACAGCCGTCAAGATTTTTCTGCTCTTAAAATGCTGTTCCTGAGCTGAAATGCACAATTTGGTCAAACATGCTGTCCATGCAATTCCTTCAAACCAGAACACCTTAAACAATCATTTGTTTTCATATTTATCACTTCTCAAATCATTCTGAAGAAGAAAATTGTGTGTGAACATGAACTTGACGCAAATGCAGCCTTCATGATTTTTCTGCTCTTAAAATGCTGGTACGGAGCTGAAATGCACAGTTTGGTCAAATATGCTGTCAATGTAATTCCTTCAAACCAGAACACCTTAAACATCATTTGTTGTCATATTTATCACTTCTCACATCATTCTGAAGAAGAAATTTGTTTGAAAACATAACGTGTAGAATCGTGCAGCGTTAATGATTTCTATACGCTTCAAATGCTGTTCCTGAGCTGAAATGCACAGTTTGGTCAAATATGCTGTCCATGCAATTCCTTCAAGCCGTTCCACGTTAAACATCATTGGCCTTCATATTTATGACTTCTCAATCATTGTGGAGAAGAAATTTGTGTGTCAACCTTATGTTCACGTAAATACAGCCGTCAAAATTTTTCTGCTCTTAAAATGCTGTTCCTGAACTGAAATGCACAATTTGGTGCATTTCAGCTGTTCCTGACCTGAAATGCACAATTTGGTCAAATATGCTGTCCATGCAATTCCTTCAAACCAGAACACCTTAAACAATCATTTGTTTTCATATTTATCACTTCTCAAATCATTCTGAAGAAGAAATTTGTTTGAAAACATAAAATGTAGAATCGTGCAGCGTTAATGATTTCGATACGCTTCAAATGCTGTTCCTGAGCTGAAATGCACAGTTTCGTCAAATATGCTATCCATGCAATCCCTTCACACCAGAACACCTTTAACATCATTTGTTGTCATATTTATCACTTCTCAAATCATTCTGAAGAAGAAATTTGTTTGAAAACATAAAGTGTAGAATCGTGCAGCCATAATGATTTCTATACACTTCAAATGCTGTTCCTGAGCTGAAATTCACAATATGGTCAAATATTTTTTCCATGCAATTCCTTCAAACCAGAAAACCTTCATATTTGTCACATTTCAAGTCATTCTGAAGAAGAAAATTGTGTGTGAACATGAACTTCACGCCAAAGCAGCCTTCAAGATATTTCTGCTCTTAAAATGCTGGTCATCATCTGAAATGCACAGTTTGGTCAAATATGCTGTCCATGTAATTCCTTCAAACCAGAACACCTTTAACATCATTGGCCTTCATATTTATGACTTTTCAAATCATTTTGAAGAAGAAATTAGTTTGAAAACATAAAGTGTAGAATCGTGCAGCCATAATGATTTCTGTACGCAACAAATGCTGGTCCTGAGCTGAAATGCACAGTTTGGTCGAATATGCTGTCCATGCAATTCGTTCAAGCCGTTGCACGTTAAACATCACTGGCCTTCATATTTGTCACATTTCAAGTATTTCTGAAGAAGAAATTTGTGTGTGAACATGAACTTCACGCTAATGCAGCCGTCATGATTTTTCTGGTCTTAAAGAGCTGGTCCTGAGCTGAAATGCAGGGTTTGGTCAAATATGCTGTCCATGCAATTCCTTCAAACCAGAACACCTTAAACAATGATTTGTTTTCATATTTATCACTTTTCAAATTATTTTGAAGAAGAAATTTGTTTGAAAACATAAAATGTAGAATCGTGCAGCGTTAATGATTTCTATACGCTTCAAATGCTGTTCCTGAGCTGAAATGCACAGTTTCGTCAAATATGCTGTCCATGCAATCCCTTCACACCAGAACACCTTTAACATCATTTGTTGTCATATTTATCACTTTTCAAATTATTCTGAAGAAGAAATTTGTTTGAAAACATAAAATGTAAAATCGTGCAGCCTTAATGATTTCTATACGCTTCAAATGCTGTTCCTGAGTTGAAATGCACAGTTTCGTCATATATGCTGTCCATGCAATCCCTTCACACCAGAACACCTTTAACATTATTGGCCTTCATATTCATCACATTTCAAGTCATTCTGAAGAAGAAAATTGTGTGTTAACATGAACTTCACGCTCATGCAGCCTTCATGATTTTTCTGCTCTTAAAATGCTGGTCCGGAGCTGAAATGCACAGTTTGGTCAAATATGCTGTCAAAGTAATTCCTTCAAACCAGAACACCTTAAACATCATTTTTTTGTCATATTTATCACTTTTCAAATCATTCTGAAGAAGAAATTAGTTTGAAAGCATAAAGTGTAGAATCGTGCAGCCATAATGATTTCTATACACTTCAAATGCTGTTCCTGAGCTGAAATGCACAGTTTGGTCAAATATGCTGTCCATGCAAGTCTTTCAAGCCGTAGCACGTTAAACATCATTGGCCTTCATATTTATGACTTCTCAAATCATTGTGGAGAAGAAATTTGTGTGTCCACCTTATCTTCACGTTACTACAGCCGTCAAGATTTTTCTGCTCTTAAAATGCTGTTCCTGAGCTGAAATGCACAATTTGGTCAAACATGCTGTCCATGCAATTCCTTCAAACCAGAACACCTTAAACAATCATTTGTTTTCATATTTATCACTTCTCAAATCATTCTGAAGAAGAAAATTGTGTGTGAACATGAACTTGACGCAAATGCAGCCTTCATGATTTTTCTGCTCTTAAAATGCTGGTACGGAGCTGAAATGCACAGTTTGGTCAAATATGCTGTCAATGTAATTCCTTCAAACCAGAACACCTTAAACATCATTTGTTGTCATATTTATCACTTCTCACATCATTCTGAAGAAGAAATTTGTTTGAAAACATAACGTGTAGAATCGTGCAGCGTTAATGATTTCTATACGCTTCAAATGCTGTTCCTGAGCTGAAATGCACAGTTTGGTCAAATATGCTGTCCATGCAATTCCTTCAAGCCGTTCCACGTTAAACATCATTGGCCTTCATATTTATGACTTCTCAAATCATTGTGGAGAAGAAATTTGTGTGTCAACCTTATGTTCACGTAAATACAGCCGTCAAGATTTTTCTGCTCTTAAAATGCTGTTCCTGAACTGAAATGCACAATTTGGTGCATTTCAGCTGTTCCTGACCTGAAATGCACAATTTGGTCAAATATGCTGTCCATGCAATTCCTTCAAACCAGAACACCTTAAACAATCATTTGTTTTCATATTTATCACTTCTCAAATCATTCTGAAGAAGAAATTTGTTTGAAAACATAAAATGTAGAATCGTGCAGCGTTAATGATTTCGATACGCTTCAAATGCTGTTCCTGAGCTGAAATGCACAGTTTCGTCAAATATGCTGTCCATGCAATCCCTTCACACCAGAACACCTTTAACATCATTTGTTGTCATATTTATCACTTCTCAAATCATTCTGAAGAAGAAATTTGTTTGAAAACATAAAGTGTAGAATCGTGCAGCCATAATGATTTCTATACACTTCAAATGCTGTTCCTGAGCTGAAATGCACAATTTGGTCAAATATGCTGTCCATGCAATCCCTTCAAACCAGAACACCTTAAACAATCATTTGTTTTCATATTTATCACTTCTCAAATCATTCTGAAGAAGAAAATTGTGTGTGAACATGAACTTCACGCAAATGCAGCCTTCATGATTTTTCTGCTCTTAAAATGCTGGTACGGAGCTGAAATGCACAGTTTGGTCAAATATGCTGTCAATGTAATTCCTTCAAACCAGAACACCTTAAACATCATTTGTTGTCATATTTATCACTTCTCACATCATTCTGAAGAAGAAATTTGTTTGAAAACATAACGTGTAGAATCGTGCAGCGTTAATGATTTCTATACGCTTCAAATGCTGTTCCTGAGCTGAAATGCACAGTTTGGTCAAATATGCTGTCCATGCAATTCCTTCAAGCCGTTCCACGTTAAACATCATTGGCCTTCATATTTATGACTTCTCAAATCATTGTGGAGAAGAAATTTGTGTCAACCTTATGTTCACGTAAATACAGCCGTCAAGATTTTTCTGCTCTTAAAATGCTGTTCCTGAACTGAAATGCACAATTTGGTGCATTTCAGCTGTTCCTGACCTGAAATGCACAATTTGGTCAAATATGCTGTCCATGCAATTCCTTCAAACCAGAACACCTTAAACAATCATTTGTTTTCATATTTATCACTTCTCAAATCATTCTGAAGAAGAAATTTGTTTGAAAACATAAAATGTAGAATCGTGCAGCGTTAATGATTTCGATACGCTTCAAATGCTGTTCCTGAGCTGAAATGCACAGTTTCGTCAAATATGCTGTCCATGCAATCCCTTCACACCAGAACACCTTTAACATCATTTGTTGTCATATTTATCACTTCTCAAATCATTCTGAAGAAGAAATTTGTTTGAAAACATAAAGTGTAGAATCGTGCAGCCATAATGATTTCTATACACTTCAAATGCTGTTCCTGAGCTGAAATGCACAATTTGGTCAAATATGCTTTCCATGCAATTCCTTCAAACCAGAAAACCTTCATATTTGTCACATTTCAAGTCATTCTGAAGAAGAAAATTGTGTGTGAACATGAACTTCACGCCAAAGCAGCCTTCAAGATATTTCTGCTCTTAAAATGCTGGTCATCATCTGAAATGCACAGTTTGGTCAAATATGCTGTCCATGTAATTCCTTCAAACCAGAACACCTTGTTGTCATATTTATCACTTCTCAAATCATTCTGGAGAAGAAATTTGTGTGAAAACATAAAGTGTAGAATCGTGCAGCGTTAATGATTTCGATACGCTTCAAATGGTGTTCCTGGGCTGAAATGCACAATTTGGTCAAATATGCTGTCCATGCAATTCCTTCAAGCCGCAGCACGTTAAACATCATTTGTTGTCATATTTATCACTTCCCAAACATTTTGAAGAAGAAATTAGTTTGAAAACAAAGTGTAGAATCGTGCCGAATTAATGATTTCTATACTCTTCAAATGCTGTTCCTGATATGAAATGCACAATTTGGTCAAATATGCTGTACATGCAATCCCTTCACATCAGAACACCTTTATCATCATTGGCCTTCATATTCATCACATTTCAAGTCATTCTGAAGAAGAAAATTGTGTGTGACCATGAACTTCACGCTAATGTAGCCTTCATGATTTTTCTGCTCTTACAATGCTGGTCCGGAGCTGAAATGCACAGTTTGGTCGAATATGCTGTCCATGCAATTAATTCAAGCCAGAACACCTTAAACATCATTTGTTGTCATATTTATCACTTCTCAAATCATTCTGAAGAAGAAATTAGTTTGAAAACATAAAGTGTAGAATCGTGCAGCCATCGTGATTTCTATACACTTCAAATGCTGTTCCTGAGCTGAAATGCACGATTTGGTCAAATATGCTGTCCATGCAAATCCTTCAAACCAGAACACCTTAAACATCATTGGCTTTCATATTTATGACTTCTCAAATCATTTTGAAGAAGAAATTAGTTTGAAAACAAAGTGTAGAATCGTGCCTAATTAATGATTTCTGTGCGCTTCAAATGCTCTTCCTGAGCAGAAATGCACAATTTGGTCAAATATGCTGTCCATGCAATTCCTTTCAAGCCGCAGCACGTTAAACATCATCTGTTGTCATATTTATCACTTCTCAAATCATTTTGAAGAAGAAATTTGTTTGAAAACATAAAGTTTTCAAACAAACTTTATGTTTGTTTGAAAACATAAAGTTTTCAAACAAACATCGTGCAGCCATAATGAGATCTATACGCAACAAATGCTGGTCCTGAGCTGAAATGCACAGTTTGGTCGAATATGCTGTCCATGCAATTCGTTCAAGCCGTTGCACGTTAAACATCATTGGCCTTCATATTTGTCACATTTCAAGTCATTCCTCAGAAGAAAATTGTATGTGAACATGTACTTCACGCCAAAGCAGCCTTCAAGATATTTCTGCTCTTAAAATGCTGGTCATCAGCTGAAATGCACAGTTTGGTCAAATATGCTGTCCATGTAATTCCTTCAAACCAGAATACCTTTAACATCATTGGCCTTCATATTTATCACTTCTCAAATCATTCTGAAGAAGAAATTAGTTTGAAAACATAAAGTGTAGAATCGTGCAGCCATAATGATTTCTATACACTTCAAATGCTGTTCCTGAGCTGAAATGCACAATTTGGTCAAATATGCTGTCCATGCAATTCCTTCAAACCAGAAAACCTTCATATTTGTCACATTTCAAGTCATTCTGCAGAAGAAAATTGTGTGTGAACATGAACTTCACGCTAAAGCAGCCTTCAAGATATTTCTGCTCTTAAAATGCTGGTACGGAGCTGAAATGCACAGTTTGGTCAAATATGCTGTCCATGTAATTCCCTCAAACCAGAACACCTTTAACATCATTGGCCTTCATATTTATCACTTTTCAAATTATTCTGAAGAAGAAATTTGTTTGAAAACATAAAATGTAGAATCGTGCAGCCTTAATGATTTCTATACGCTTCAAATGCTGTTCCTGAGCTGAAATGCAGAGTTTGGTCAAATATGCTGTCCATGCAATTCCTTCAAACCAGAAAACCTTAAAGATCATTGGCCTTCATATTTGTCACATTTCAAGTCATTCTGAAGAAGAAAATTGTGTGTGAACATGTACTTCACGCCAAAGCAGCCTTCAAGATATTTCTGCTCTTAAAATGCTGGTCATGAGCTGAAATGCACAGTTTGGTCAAATATGCTGTCCATGTCATTCCTTCAAACCAGAACACCTTTAACATCATTGGCCTTCATATTTATCACTTTTCAAATCATTTTGAAGAAGAAATTAGTTTGAAAACAAAGTGCAGAATCGTGCAGAATTAATGATTTCTATACGCAACAAATGCTGTTCCTGAGCTGAAATGCACAGTTTCGTCATATATGCTGTCCATGCAATCCCTTCACACCAGAACACCTTTAACATCATTGGCCTTCATATTCATCACATTTCAAGTCATTCTGAAGAAGAAAATTGTGTGTGAACATGAACTTCACGCTCATGCAGCCTTCATGATTTTTCTGCTCTTAAAATGCTGGTCCGGAGCTGAAATGCACAGTTTGGTCAAATATGCTGTCAATGTAATTCCTTCAAACCAGAACACCTTAAACATCATTTGTTGTCATATTTATCACTTCTCACATCATTCTGAAGAAGAAATTTGTTTGAAAACATAACGTGTAGAATCGTGCAGCGTTAATGATTTCTATACGCTTCAAATGCTGTTCCTGAGCTGAAATGCACAGTTTGGTCAAATATGCTGTCCATGCAATTCCTTCAAGCCGTTCCACGTTAAACATCATTGGCCTTCATATTTATGACTTCTCAAATCATTGTGGAGAAGAAATTTGTGTGTCAACCTTATGTTCACGTAAATACAGCCGTCAAGATTTTTCTGCTCTTAAAATGCTGTTCCTGAACTGAAATGCACAATTTGGTGCATTTCAGCTGTTCCTGACCTGAAATGCACAATTTGGTCAAATATGCTGTCCATGCAATTCCTTCAAACCAGAACACCTTAAACAATCATTTGTTTTCATATTTATCACTTCTCAAATCATTCTGAAGAAGAAATTTGTTTGAAAACATAAAGTGTAGAATCGTGCAGCCATAATGATTTCTATACACTTCAAATGCTGTTCCTGAGCTGAAATGCACAATTTGGTCAAATATGCTTTCCATGCAATTCCTTCAAACCAGAAAACCTTCATATTTGTCACATTTCAAGTCATTCTGAAGAAAAAAATTGTGTGTGAACATGAACTTCACGCCACAGCAGCCTTCAAGATATTTCTGCTCTTAAAATGCTAGTCATCATCTGAAATGCTCAGTTTGGTCAAATATGCTGTCCATGTAATTCCTTCAAACCAGAACACCTTTAACATCATTGGCCTTCATATTTATGACTTTTCAAATCATTTTGAAGAAGAAATTAGTTTGAAAACATAAAGTGTAGAATCGTGCAGCCATAATGATTTCTGTACGCAACAAATGCTGGTCCTGAGCTGAAATGCACAGTTTGGTCGAATATGCTGTCCATGCAATTCGTTCAAGCCGTTGCACGTTAAACATCACTTACCTTCATATTTGTCACATTTCAAGTATTTCTGAAGAAGAAATTTGTGTGTGAACATGAACTTCACGCTAATGCAGCCGTCATGAATTTTCTGGTCTTAAAGAGCTGGTCCTGAGCTGAAATGCAGGGTTTGGTCAAATATGCTGTCCATGCAATTCCTTCAAACCAGAACACCTTAAACAATGATTTGTTTTCATATTTATCACTTTTCAAATTATTCTGAAGAAGAAATTTGTTTGAAAACATAAAATGTAGAATCGTGCAGCCTTAATGATTTCTATACGCTTCAAATGCTGTTCCTGAGCTGAAATGCAGGGTTTGGTCAAATATGCTGTCCATGCAATTCCTTCAAACCAGAACACCTTAAACAATCATTTGTTTTCATATTTATCACTTCTCAAATCATTCTGAAGAAGAAATTTGTTTGAAAACATAAAGTGCAGCGTTAATGATTTCTATACGCTTCAAATGGTGTTCCTGGGCTGAAATGCACAGTCTGGTCAATATGCTGTTCATGCAATCCCTTCACACCAGAACACCTTAAACATCATTGGCTTTCATATTTATCACTTCACAAATCATTTTGAAGAAGAAATTAGTTTGAAAACAAAGTGTAGAATCGTGCCGAATTAATGATTTCTGTGCGCTTCAAATGCTCTTCCTGAGCTGAAATCCACAATTTGGTCAAAAATGCTGTCCATGCAATTCCTTCAAGCCGCAGCACGTTAAACATCATTTGTTTTAATATTTATCACTTCTCAAATCATTTTGAAGAAGAAATTTGTGTGTGAACATGAACTTCACGCTAATGCAGCCTTCATGATTTTTCTGCTCTTAAAATTGTGGTCCTGAGCTGAAATGCACAGTTTGGTCAAATATGCTGTCAATGTAATTCTTTCAAACCAGAACACCTTAAACATCATTTGTTTTCATATTTTATCACTTCTCTAATCATTTTGAAGAAGAAATTTGTTTGAAAACATAAAGTGTAGAATCGTGCAGCGTTAATGATTTCTATACGCGTCAAATGGTGTTCCTGAGCTGAAATGCACAGTTTGGTCAAATATGCTGTCCATGCAATTCCTTCAAACCAGAACACCTTAAACATCATTGGCCGTCATATTTATCACCTTTCAAATCATTCTGAAGAAGAAATTAGTTTGAAAACATAAAGTGTAGAATCGTGCAGCGTTAATGATTTCTATACCCTTCAAATGGTGTTCCTGAGCTGAAATGCACAGTTTGGTCAAATATGCTGTCCATGCAATTCCTTCAAACCAGAAAACCTTAAAGATCATTGGCCTTCATATTTGTCACATTTCAAGTCATTCTGAAGAAGAAAATTGTGTGTGAACATGTACTTCACGCCAAAGCAGCCTTCAAGATATTTCTGCTCTTAAAATGCTGGTCATGAGCTGAAATGCACAGTTTGGTCAAATATGCTGTCCATGTCATTCCTTCAAACCAGAACACCTTTAACATCATTGGCCTTCATATTTATCACTTTTCAAATCATTTTGAAGAAGAAATTAGTTTGAAAACAAAGTGCAGAATCGTGCCGAATTAATGATTTCTATACGCAACAAATGCTGTTCCTGAGCTGAAATGCACAGTTTCGTCATATATGCTGTCCATGCAATCCCTTCACACCAGAACACCTTTAACATCATTGGCCTTCATATTCATCACATTTCAAGTCATTCTGAAGAAGAAAATTGTGTGTGAACATGAACTTCACGCTCATGCAGCCTTCATGATTTTTCTGCTCTTAAAATGCTGGTCCGGAGCTGAAATGCACAGTTTGGTCAAATATGCTGTCAAAGTAATTCCTTCAAACCAGAACACCTTAAACATCATTTTTTGTCATATTTATCACTTTTCAAATCATTCTGAAGAAGAAATTAGTTTGAAAGCATAAAGTGTAGAATCGTGCAGCCATAATGATTTCTATACACTTCAAATGCTGTTCCTGAGCTGAAATGCACAGTTTGGTCAAATATGCTGTCCATGCAAGTCTTTCAAGCCGTAGCACGTTAAACATCATTGGCCTTCATATTTATGACTTCTCAAATCATTGTGGAGAAGAAATTTGTGTGTCCACCTTATCTTCACGTTACTACAGCAGACAAGATTTTTCTGCTCTGAAAATGCTGTTCCTGAGCTGAAATGCACAATTTGGTCAAACATGCTGTCCATGCAATTCCTTCAAACCAGAACACCTTAAACAATCATTTGTTTTCATATTTATCACTTCTCAAATCATTCTGAAGAAGAAAATTGTGTGTGAACATGAACTTCACGCAAATGCAGCCTTCATGATTTTTCTGCTCTTAAAATGCTGGTACGGAGCTGAAATGAACAGTTTGGTCAAATATGCTGTCAATGTAATTCCTTCAAACCAGAACACCTTAAACATCATTTGTTGTCATATTTATCACTTCTCACATCATTCTGAAGAAGAAATTTGTTTGAAAACATAACGTGTAGAATCGTGCAGCGTTAATGATTTCTATACGCTTCAAATGCTGTTCCTGAGCTGAAATGCACAGTTTGGTCAAATATGCTGTCCATGCAATTCCTTCAAGCCGTTCCACGTTAAACATCATTGGCCTTCATATTTATGACTTCTCAAATCATTGTGGAGAAGAAATTTGTGTGTCAACCTTATGTTCACGTAAATACAGCCGTCAAGATTTTTCTGCTCTTAAAATGCTGTTCCTGAACTGAAATGCACAATTTGGTGCATTTCAGCTGTTCCTGACCTGAAATGCACAATTTGGTCAAATATGCTGTCCATGCAATTCCTTCAAACCAGAACACCTTAAACAATCATTTGTTTTCATATTTATCACTTCTCAAATCATTCTGAAGAAGAAATTTGTTTGAAGACATAAACTGCAGCGTTAATGATTTCTATACGCTTCAAATGGTGTTCCTGGGCTGAAATGCACAGTCTGATCAATATGCTGTTCATGCAATCCCTTCACACCAGAACACCTTAAACATCATTGGCTTTCATATTTATCACTTCACAAATCATTTTGAAGAAGAAATTAGTTTGAAAACAAAGTGTAGAATCGTGCCGAATTAATGATTTCTGTGCGCTTCAAATGCTCTTCCTGAGCTGAAATCCACAATTTGGTCAAAAATGCTGTCCATGCAATTCCTTCAAGCCGCAGCACGTTAAACATCATTTGTTTTAATATTCATCACTTCTCAAATCATTTTGAAGAAGAAATTTGTTTGAAAACATAAAGTGTAGAATCGTGCAGAATTAATGATTTCTATACGCGTCAAATGCTGTTCCTGAGCTGAAATGCACAATTTGGTCAAAGATGCTGTCCATGCAATCCCTTCACACCAGAACACCTTGAACATCATTTGTTGTCATATTTATCACTTCTCAAATCATTCTGAAGAAGAAAATTGTGTGTGAACATGAACTTCACGCTAATGCAGCCTTCATGATTTTTCTGCTCTTAAAATTCTGGTCCTGAGCTGAAATGCACAGTTTGGTCAAATATGCTGTCCATGCAATTCCTTCAAACCAGAAAACCTTAAAGATCATTGGCCTTCATATTTGTCACATTTCAAGTCATTCTGAAGAAGAAAATTGTGTGTGAACATGTACTTCACGCCAAAGCAGCCTTCAAGATATTTCTGCTCTTAAAATGCTGGTCATGAGCTGAAATGCACAGTTTGGTCAAATATGCTGTCCATGTCATTCCTTCAAACCAGAACACCTTTAACATCATTGGCCTTCATATTTATCACTTTTCAAATCATTTTGAAGAAGAAATTAGTTTGAAAACAAAGTGCATAATCGTGCCGAATTAATGATTTCTATACGCAACAAATGCTGTTCCTGAGCTGAAATGCACAGTTTCGTCATATATGCTGTCCATGCAATCCCTTCACACCAGAACACCTTGAACATCATTGGCCTTCATATTCATCACATTTCAAGTCATTCTGAAGAAGAAAATTGTGTGTGAACATGAACTTCACGCTCATGCAGCCTTCATGATTTTTCTGCTCTTAAAATGCTGGTCCGGAGCTGAAATGCACAGTTTGGTCAAATATGCTGTCAAAGTAATTCCTTCAAACCAGAACACCTTAAACATCATTTTTTGTCATATTTATCACTTTTCAAATCATTCTGAAGAAGAAATTAGTTTGAAAGCATAAAGTGTAGAATCGTGCAGCCATAATGATTTCTATACACTTCAAATGCTGTTCCTGAGCTGAAATGCACAGTTTGGTCAAATATGCTGTCCATGCAAGTCTTTCAAGCCGTAGCACGTTAAACATCATTGGCCTTCATATTTATGACTTCTCAAATCATTGTGGAGAAGAAATTTGTGTGTCCACCTTATCTTCACGTTACTACAGCCGACAAGATTTTTCTGCTCTGAAAATGCTGTTCCTGAGCTGAAATGCACAATTTGGTCAAACATGCTGTCCATGCAATTCCTTCAAACCAGAACACCTTAAACAATCATTTGTTTTCATATTTATCACTTCTCAAATCATTCTGAAGAAGAAAATTGTGTGTGAACATGAACTTCACGCAAATGCAGCCTTCATGATTTTTCTGCTCTGAAAATGCTGGTACGGAGCTGAAATGAACAGTTTGGTCAAATATGCTGTCAATGTAATTCCTTCAAACCAGAACACCTTAAACATCATTTGTTGTCATATTTATCACTTCTCACATCATTCTGAAGAAGAAATTTGTTTGAAAACATAACGTGTAGAATCGTGCAGCGTTAATGATTTCTATACGCTTCAAATGCTGTTCCTGAGCTGAAATGCACAGTTTGGTCAAATATGCTGTCCATGCAATTCCTTCAAGCCGTTCCACGTTAAACATCATTGGCCTTCATATTTATGACTTCTCAAATCATTGTGGAGAAGAAATTTGTGTGTCAACCTTATGTTCACGTAAATACAGCCGTCAAGATTTTTCTGCTCTTAAAATGCTGTTCCTGAACTGAAATGCACAATTTGGTGCATTTCAGCTGTTCCTGACCTGAAATGCACAATTTGGTCAAATATGCTGTCCATGCAATTCCTTCAAACCAGAACACCTTAAACAATCATTTGTTTTCATATTTATCACTTCTCAAATCATTCTGAAGAAGAAATTTGTTTGAAGACATAAACTGCAGCGTTAATGATTTCTATACGCTTCAAATGGTGTTCCTGGGCTGAAATGCACAGTCTGATCAATATGCTGTTCATGCAATCCCTTCACACCAGAACACCTTAAACATCATTGGCTTTCATATTTATCACTTCACAAATCATTTTGAAGAAGAAATTAGTTTGAAAACAAAGTGTAGAATCGTGCCGAATTAATGATTTCTGTGCGCTTCAAATGCTCTTCCTGAGCTGAAATCCACAATTTGGTCAAAAATGCTGTCCATGCAATTCCTTCAAGCCGCAGCACGTTAAACATCATTTGTTTTAATATTCATCACTTCTCAAATCATTTTGAAGAAGAAATTTGTTTGAAAACATAAAGTGTAGAATCGTGCAGAATTAATGATTTCTATACGCGTCAAATGCTGTTCCTGAGCTGAAATGCACAATTTGGTCAAAGATGCTGTCCATGCAATCCCTTCACACCAGAACACCTTGAACATCATTTGTTGTCATATTTATCACTTCTCAAATCATTCTGAAGAAGAAAATTGTGTGTGAACATGAACTTCACGCTAATGCAGCCTTCATGATTTTTCTGCTCTTAAAATTCTGGTCCTGAGCTGAAATGCACAGTTTGGTCAAATATGCTGTCCATGCAATTCCTTCAAACCAGAAAACCTTAAAGATCATTGGCCTTCATATTTGTCACATTTCAAGTCATTCTGAAGAAGAAAATTGTGTGTGAACATGTACTTCACGCCAAAGCAGCCTTCAAGATATTTCTGCTCTTAAAATGCTGGTCATGAGCTGAAATGCACAGTTTGGTCAAATATGCTGTCCATGTCATTCCTTCAAACCAGAACACCTTTAACATCATTGGCCTTCATATTTATCACTTTTCAAATCATTTTGAAGAAGAAATTAGTTTGAAAACAAAGTGCATAATCGTGCCGAATTAATGATTTCTATACGCTTCAAATGCTGTTCCTGAGCTGAAATGCACAATTTGGTCAAATCTGCTGTCCATGCATTTCCTTCAAGCCGTTCCACGGTAAACATCATTGGCCTTCATATTTATGACTTTTCAAATCATTTTGAAGAAGAAATTAGTTTGAAAACAAAGTGTAGAATCGTGCAGAATTAATGATTTCTATACGCAACAAATGCTGGTCCTGAGCTGAAATGCACAGTTTCGTCATATATGCTGTCCATGCAATCCCTTCACACCAGAACACCTTAAACATCATTTGTTGTCATATTTATCACTTCTCAAATCATTCTGAAGAAGAAAATTGTGTGTGAACATGAACTTCACGCTAATGCAGCCTTCATGATTTTTCTGCTCTTAAAATTCTGGTCCTGAGCTGAAATGCACAGTTTGGTCAAATATGCTGTCCATGCAATTCCTTCAAACCAGAAAACCTTAAAGATCATTGGCCTTCATATTTGTCACATTTCAAGTCATTCTGAAGAAGAAAATTGTGTGTGAACATGTACTTCACGCCAAAGCAGCCTTCAAGATATTTCTGCTCTTAAAATGCTGGTCATGAGCTGAAATGCACAGTTTGGTCAAATATGCTGTCCATGTCATTCCTTCAAACCAGAACACCTTTAACATCATTGGCCTTCATATTTATCACTTTTCAAATCATTTTGAAGAAGAAATTAGTTTGAAAACAAAGTGCATAATCGTGCCGAATTAATGATTTCTATACGCTTCAAATGCTGTTCCTGAGCTGAAATGCACAATTTGGTCAAATATGCTGTCCATGCATTTCCTTCAAGCCGTTCCACGGTAAACATCATTGGCCTTCATATTTATGACTTTTCAAATCATTTTGAAGAAGAAATTAGTTTGAAAACAAAGTGTAGAATAGTGCAGAATTAATGATTTCTATACGCAACAAATGCTGGTCCTGAGCTGAAATGCACAGTTTCGTCATATATGCTGTCCATGCAATCCCTTCACACCAGAACACCTTTAACATCCTTGGCCTTCATATTCATCACATTTCAAGTCATTCTGAAGAAGAAAATTGTGTGTGAACATGAACTTCACGCTCATGCAGCCTTCATGATTTTTCTGCTCTTAAAATGCTGGTCCGGAGCTGAAATGCACAGTTTGGTCAAATATGCTGTTCATGCAATTCCTTCAAACCAGAACACCTTAAACAATCACTTGTTTTCATATTTATCACTTCTCAAACCATTCTGAAGAAGACATTTGTTTGAAAACATAAAATGTAGAATCGTGCAGCCTTAATGATTTCTATACGCTTAAAATGCTGTTCCTGAGCTGAAATGCACAGTGTCGTCAAATTTGCTGTCCATGCAATCCCTTCACACCAGAACACCTTTAAAATCATTGGCCTTCATATTCATCACATTTCAAGTCATTCTGAAGAAGAAAATTGTGTGTGAACATGAACTTCACGCTAATGCAGCCTTCATGATTTTTCTGCTCTTAAAATGCTGGTCCGGAGCTGAAATGCACAGTTTGGTCAAATATGCTGTCAATGTAATTCCTTCAAACCAGAACACCTTGTTGTCATATTTATCACTTCTCAAATCATTCTGGAGAAGAAATTTGTTTGAAAACATAAAGTGTAGAACCGTGCAGCGTTAATGATTTCGATACGCTTCAAATGGTGTTCCTGGGCTGAAATGCACAATTTGGTCCAATATGCTGTCCATGCAATTCCTTCAAGCCGCAGCACGTTAAACATCATTTGTTGTCATATTTATCACTTCCCAAACATTTTGAAGAAGAAATTAGTTTGAAAACAAAGTGTAGAATCGTGCCGAATTAATGATTTCTATACTCTTCAAATGCTGTTCCTGAGCTGAAATGCACAATTTGGTCAAATATGCTGTCCATGCAATTCCTTCAAGCCGTAGCACGTTAAACATCATTGGCCTTCATATTTATGACTTCTCAAATCATTGTGGAGAAGAAATTTGTGTGTCAACCTTATCTTCACGATAATACAGCCGTCAAGATTTTTCTGCTCTTAAAATGCTGTTCCTGAGCTGAAATGCACAGTTTCGTCAAATATGCTGTCCATGCAATCCCTTCACATCAGAACACCTTTATCATCATTGGCCTTCATATTTATCACATTTCAAGTCATTCTGAAGAAGAAAATTGTGTGTGACCATGAACTTCACGCTAATGTAGCCTTCATGATTTTTCTGCTCTTAAAATGCTGGTCCTGAGCTGAAATGCACAGTTTGGTCGAATATGCTGTCCATGCAATTAATTCAAGCCAGAACACCTTAAACATCATTTGTTGTCATATTTATCACTTCTCAAATCATTCTGGAGAAGAAATTTGTTTGAAAACATAAAGTGTAGAATCGTGCAGCCATCGTGATTTCTATACACTTCAAATGCTGTTCCTGTGCTGAAATGCACGATTTGGTCAAATATGCTGTCCATGCAAATCCTTCAAACCAGAACACCTTAAACATCATTGGCTTTTATATTTATCACTTCACAAATCATTTTGAAGAAGAAATTAGTTTGAAAACAAAGTGTAGAATCGTGCCTAATTAATGATTTCTGTGCGCTTCAAATGCTCTTCCTGAGCTGAAATGCACAATTTGGTCAAAGATGCTGTCCATGCAATTCCTTCAAGCCGCAGCACGTTAAACATCATTTGTTTTCATATTTATCACTTCTCAAATCATTTTGAAGAAGAAATTTGTTTGAAAACATAAAGTGTAGAATCGTGCAGCCATAATGAGTTCTATACGCAACAAATGCTGGTCCTGAGCTGAAATGCACAGTTTGGTCAAATATGCTGTCCATGCAATTCCTTCAAACCAGAAAACCTTAAAGATCATTGGCCTTCATATTTGTCACATTTCAAGTCATTCTGAAGAAGAAAATTGTGTGTGAACATGTACTTCACGCCAAAGCAGCCTTCAAGATATTTCTGCTCTTAAAATGCTGGTCATGAGCTGAAATGCACAGTTTGGTCAAATATGCTGTCCATGTCATTCCTTCAAACCAGAACACCTTTAACATCATTGGCCTTCATATTTATCACTTTTCAAATCATTTTGAAGAAGAAATTAGTTTGAAAACAAAGTGCATAATCGTGCCGAATTAATGATTTCTATACGCTTCAAATGCTGTTCCTGAGCTGAAATGCACAATTTGGTCAAATATGCTGTCCATGCATTTCCTTCAAGCCGTTCCACGGTAAACATCATTGGCCTTCATATTTATGACTTTTCAAATCATTTTGAAGAAGAAATTAGTTTGAAAACAAAGTGTAGAATCGTGCAGAATTAATGATTTCTATACGCAACAAATGCTGGTCCTGAGCTGAAATGCACAGTTTCGTCATATATGCTGTCCATGCAATCCCTTCACACCAGAACACCTTTAACATCCTTGGCCTTCATATTCATCACATTTCAAGTCATTCTGAAGAAGAAAATTGTGTGTGAACATGAACTTCACGCTCATGCAGCCTTCATGATTTTTCTGCTCTTAAAATGCTGGTCCGGAGCTGAAATGCACAGTTTGGTCAAATATGCTGTTCATGCAATTCCTTCAAACCAGAACACCTTAAACAATCACTTGTTTTCATATTTATCACTTCTCAAACCATTCTGAAGAAGACATTTGTTTGAAAACATAAAATGTAGAATCGTGCAGCCTTAATGATTTCTATACGCTTAAAATGCTGTTCCTGAGCTGAAATGCACAGTGTCGTCAAATTTGCTGTCCATGCAATCCCTTCACACCAGAACACCTTTAAAATCATTGGCCTTCATATTCATCACATTTCAAGTCATTCTGCAGAAGAAAATTGTGTGTGAACATGAACTTCACGCTAATGCAGCCTTCATGATTTTTCTGCTCTTAAAATGCTGGTCCGGAGCTGAAATGCACAGTTTGGTCAAATATGCTGTCAATGTAATTCCTTCAAACCAGAACACCTTGTTGTCATATTTATCACTTCTCAAATCATTCTGGAGAAGAAATTTGTTTGAAAACATAAAGTGTAGAACCGTGCAGCGTTAATGATTTCGATACGCTTCAAATGGTGTTCCTGGGCTGAAATGCACAATTTGGTCAAATATGCTGTCCATGCAATTCCTTCAAGCCGCAGCACGTTAAACATCATTTGTTGTCATATTTATCACTTCCCAAACATTTTGAAGAAGAAATTAGTTTGAAAACAAAGTGTAGAATCGTGCCGAATTAATGATTTCTATACTCTTCAAATGCTGTTCCTGAGCTGAAATGCACAATTTGGTCAAATATGCTGTCCATGCAATTCCTTCAAGCCGTAGCACGTTAAACATCATTGGCCTTCATATTCATGACTTCTCAAATCATTGTGGAGAAGAAATTTGTGTGTCAACCTTATCTTCACGATAATACAGCCGTCAAGATTTTTCTGCTCTTAAAATGCTGTTCCTGAGCTGAAATGCACAGTTTCGTCAAATATGCTGTCCATGCAATCCCTTCACATCAGAACACCTTTATCATCATTGGCCTTCATATTTATCACATTTCAAGTCATTCTGAAGAAGAAAATTGTGTGTGACCATGAACTTCACGCTAATGTAGCCTTCATGATTTTTCTGCTCTTAAAATGCTGGTCCTGAGCTGAAATGCACAGTTTGGTCGAATATGCTGTCCATGCAATTAATTCAAGCCAGAACACCTTAAACATCATTTGTTGTCATATTTATCACTTCTCAAATCATTCTGGAGAAGAAATTTGTTTGAAAACATAAAGTGTAGAATCGTGCAGCCATCGTGATTTCTATACACTTCAAATGCTGTTCCTGTGCTGAAATGCACGATTTGGTCAAATATGCTGTCCATGCAAATCCTTCAAACCAGAACACCTTAAACATCATTGGCTTTTATATTTATCACTTCACAAATCATTTTGAAGAAGAAATTAGTTTGAAAACAAAGTGTAGAATCGTGCCTAATTAATGCTTTCTGTGCGCTTCAAATGCTCTTCCTGAGCTGAAATGCACAATTTGGTCAAATATGCTGTCCATGCAATTCCTTCAAGCCGCAGCACGTTAAACATCATTTGTTTTCATATTTATCACTTCTCAAATCATTTTGAAGAAGAAATTTGTTTGAAAACATAAAGTGTAGAATCGTGCAGCCATAATGAGTTCTATACGCAACAAATGCTGGTCCTGAGCTGAAATGCACAGTTTGGTCGAATATGCTGTCCATGCAATTCGTTCAAGCCGTTGCACGTTAAACATCATTGGCCTTCATATTTGTCACATTTCAAGTCATTCCTAAGAAGAAAATTGTATGTGAACATGTACTTCACGCCAAAGCAGCCTTCAAGATATTTCTGCTCTTAAAATGCTGGTCATCAGCTGAAATGCACAGTTTGGTCAAATATGCTGTCCATGTAATTCCTTCAAACCAGCACACCTTTAACATCATTGGCCTTCATATTTATCACTTTTCAAATCATTTTGAAGAAGAAATTTGTTTGAAAACATAAAGTGTAGAATCGTGCAGCCATAATGATTTCTATACGCAACAAATGCTGGTCCTGAGCTGAAATGCACAGTTTGGTCGATAATGCTGTCCATGCAATTCGTTCAAGCCGTTGCACGTTAAACATCATTGGCCTTCATATTTGTCACATTTCAAGTCATTCTGAAGAAGAAATTTGTTTGAAAACATAAAATGTAGAATCGTGCAGCCTTAATGATTTCAATACGCTTAAAATGCTGTTCCTGAGCTGAAATGCACAGTGTCGTCAAATATGCTGTCCATGCAATCCCTTCACACCAAAACACCTTTAACATCATTGGCCTTCATATTTATGACTTCTCAAATCATTGTGGAGAAGAAATTTGTGTGTCAACCTTATGTTCACGTAAATACAGCCGTCAAGATTTTTCTGCTCTTAAAATGCTGTTCCTGACCTGAAATGCACAATTTGGTCAAATATGCTGTCCATGCAATTCCTTCAAACCAGAACACCTTAAACATCATTGGCCTTCATATTTATCACTTTTCAAATCATTCTGAAGAAGAAATTAGTTTGAAAACATAAAGTGTAGAATCGTGCAGCCATAATGATTTCAATACACTTCAAATGCTGTTCCTGAGCTGAAATGCACAGTTTGGTCAAATATGCTGTCCATGGAATTCCTTCAAGCCGCAGCACGTTAAGCATCATTTGTTGTCATATTTATCACTTCTCAAATCATTCTGAAGAAGAAATTTGTTTGAAAACATAAAGTGTAGAATCGTGCAGCGTTAATGATTTCTATACGCAACAAATGCTGGTCCTGAGATGAAATGCACAGTTTGGTCAAATATGCTGTTCATGCAATTCCTTCAAGCCGTTAGCACGTTAAACATCATTGGCCTTCATATTCATCACATTTCAAGTCATTCTGAAGAAGAAAATTGTGTATGACCATGAACTTCACGCTAATGTAGCCTTCATGATTTTTCTGCTCTTAAAATGCTGGTCCTGAGCTGAAATGCACAGTTTGGTCGAATATGCTGTCCATGCAATTCATTCAAGCCAGAACACCTTAAACATCATTTGTTGTCATATTTATCACTTCTCAAATCATTCTGAAGAAGAAATTAGTTTGAAAACATAAAGTGTAGAATCGTGCAGCCATAGTGATTTCTATACACTTCAAATGCTGTTCCTGAGCTGAAATGCACAGTTTGGTCAAATATGCTGTCCATGCAATTCCTTCAAGCCGCAGCACGTTAAACATCATTTGTTGTCATATTTATCACTTCTCAAATCATTCTGAAGAAGAAATCAGTTTGAAAAAAAAGCGTAGAATCATGCCGAATTAATTAATAATTTCTATACACTTCAAATGCTGTTCCTGAGCTGAAATGCACAATTTGGTCAAATACGCTGTCCATGCAATTCCTTCAAACCAGAACACCTTTAACATCATTGGCCTTCATATTTATGACTTTTCAAATCATTTTGAAGAAGAAATTAGTTTGAAAACATAAAGTGTAGAATCGTGCAGCCATAATGAGTTCTATACGCAACAAATGCTGGTCCTGAGCTGAAATGCACAGTTTGGTCGAATATGCTGTCCATGCAATTCGTTCAAGCCGTTGCACGTTAAACATCATTGGCCTTCATATTTGTCACATTTCAAGTCATTCTGAAGAAGAAATTTGTTTGAAAACATAAAATGTAGAATCGTGCAGCCTTAATGATTTCAATACGCTTAAAATGCTGTTCCTGAGCTGAAATGCACAGTGTCGTCAAATATGCTGTCCATGCAATCCCTTCACACCAAAACACCTTTAACATCATTGGCCTTCATAGTTATGACTTCTCAAATCATTGTGGAGAAGAAATTTGTGTGTCAACCTTATCTTCACGATAATACAGCCGTCAAGATTTTTCTGCTCTTAAAATGCTGTTCCTGAGCTGAAATGCACAGTTTCGTCAAATATGCTGTCCATGCAATCCCTTCACATCAGAACACCTTTATCATCATTGGCCTTCATATTCATCACATTTCAAGTCATTCTGAAGAAGAAAATTGTGTGTGACCATGAACTTCACGCTAATGTAGCCTTCATGATTTTTCTGCTCTTAAAATGCTGGTCCTGAGCTGAAATGCACATTTTGGTCGAATATGCTGTCCATGCAATTAATTCAAGCCAGAACACCTTTAACATCATTTGTTGTCATATTTATCACTTCTCAAATCATTCTGGAGAAGAAATTTGTTTGAAAACATAAAGTGTAGAATCGTGCAGCCATCGTGATTTCTATACACTTCAAATGCTGTTCCTGTGCTGAAATGCACGATTTGGTCAAATATGCTGTCCATGCAAATCCTTCAAACCAGAACACCTTAAACATCATTGGCTTTTATATTTATCACTTCACAAATCATTTTGAAGAAGAAATTAGTTTGAAAACAAAGTGTAGAATCGTGCCTAATTAATGATTTCTGTGCGCTTCAAATGCTCTTCCTGAGCTGAAATGCACAATTTGGTCAAATATGCTGTCCATGCAATTCCTTCAAGCCGCAGCACGTTAAACATCAT
Source organism: Acanthochromis polyacanthus (assembly GCF_021347895.1). Taxonomy (NCBI): domain Eukaryota; kingdom Metazoa; phylum Chordata; class Actinopteri; family Pomacentridae; genus Acanthochromis; species Acanthochromis polyacanthus. Next base: position 39,225,190 of record NC_067115.1, on the reverse strand, counting down.
TTGTTTTCATATTTATCACTTCTCAAATCATTTTGAAGAAGAAATTTGTTTGAAAACATAAAGTGTAGAATCGTGCAGCCATAATGAGTTCTATACGCAACAAATGCTGGTCCTGAGCTGAAATGCACAGTTTGGTCAAATATGCTGTCCATGCAATTCCTTCAAACCAGAAAACCTTAAAGATCATTGGCCTTCATATTTGTCACATTTCAAGTCATTCTGAAGAAGAAAATTGTGTGTGAACATGTACTTCACGCCAAAGCAGCCTTCAAGATATTTCTGCTCTTAAAATGCTGGTCATGAGCTGAAATGCACAGTTTGGTCAAATATGCTGTCCATGTCATTCCTTCAAACCAGAACACCTTTAACATCATTGGCCTTCATATTTATCACTTTTCAAATCATTTTGAAGAAGAAATTAGTTTGAAAACAAAGTGCATAATCGTGCCGAATTAATGATTTCTATACGCTTCAAATGCTGTTCCTGAGCTGAAATGCACAATTTGGTCAAATATGCTGTCCATGCATTTCCTTCAAGCCGTTCCACGGTAAACATCATTGGCCTTCATATTTATGACTTTTCAAATCATTTTGAAGAAGAAATTAGTTTGAAAACAAAGTGTAGAATCGTGCAGAATTAATGATTTCTATACGCAACAAATGCTGGTCCTGAGCTGAAATGCACAGTTTCGTCATATATGCTGTCCATGCAATCCCTTCACACCAGAACACCTTTAACATCCTTGGCCTTCATATTCATCACATTTCAAGTCATTCTGAAGAAGAAAATTGTGTGTGAACATGAACTTCACGCTCATGCAGCCTTCATGATTTTTCTGCTCTTAAAATGCTGGTCCGGAGCTGAAATGCACAGTTTGGTCAAATATGCTGTTCATGCAATTCCTTCAAACCAGAACACCTTAAACAATCACTTGTTTTCATATTTATCACTTCTCAAACCATTCTGAAGAAGACATTTGTTTGAAAACATAAAATGTAGAATCGTGCAGCCTTAATGATTTCTATACGCTTAAAATGCTGTTCCTGAGCTGAAATGCACAGTGTCGTCAAATTTGCTGTCCATGCAATCCCTTCACACCAGAACACCTTTAAAATCATTGGCCTTCATATTCATCACATTTCAAGTCATTCTGAAGAAGAAAATTGTGTGTGAACATGAACTTCACGCTAATGCAGCCTTCATGATTTTTCTGCTCTTAAAATGCTGGTCCGGAGCTGAAATGCACAGTTTGGTCAAATATGCTGTCAATGTAATTCCTTCAAACCAGAACACCTTGTTGTCATATTTATCACTTCTCAAATCATTCTGGAGAAGAAATTTGTTTGAAAACATAAAGTGTAGAACCGTGCAGCGTTAATGATTTCGATACGCTTCAAATGGTGTTCCTGGGCTGAAATGCACAATTTGGTCAAATATGCTGTCCATGCAATTCCTTCAAGCCGCAGCACGTTAAACATCATTTGTTGTCATATTTATCACTTCCCAAACATTTTGAAGAAGAAATTAGTTTGAAAACAAAGTGTAGAATCGTGCCGAATTAATGATTTCTATACTCTTCAAATGCTGTTCCTGAGCTGAAATGCACAATTTGGTCAAATATGCTGTCCATGCAATTCCTTCAAGCCGTAGCACGTTAAACATCATTGGCCTTCATATTTATGACTTCTCAAATCATTGTGGAGAAGAAATTTGTGTGTCAACCTTATCTTCACGATAATACAGCCGTCAAGATTTTTCTGCTCTTAAAATGCTGTTCCTGAGCTGAAATGCACAGTTTCGTCAAATATGCTGTCCATGCAATCCCTTCACATCAGAACACCTTTATCATCATTGGCCTTCATATTTATCACATTTCAAGTCATTCTGAAGAAGAAAATTGTGTGTGACCATGAACTTCACGCTAATGTAGCCTTCATGATTTTTCTGCTCTTAAAATGCTGGTCCTGAGCTGAAATGCACAGTTTGGTCGAATATGCTGTCCATGCAATTAATTCAAGCCAGAACACCTTAAACATCATTTGTTGTCATATTTATCACTTCTCAAATCATTCTGGAGAAGAAATTTGTTTGAAAACATAAAGTGTAGAATCGTGCAGCCATCGTGATTTCTATACACTTCAAATGCTGTTCCTGTGCTGAAATGCACGATTTGGTCAAATATGCTGTCCATGCAAATCCTTCAAACCAGAACACCTTAAACATCATTGGCTTTTATATTTATCACTTCACAAATCATTTTGAAGAAGAAATTAGTTTGAAAACAAAGTGTAGAATCGTGCCTAATTAATGATTTCTGTGCGCTTCAAATGCTCTTCCTGAGCTGAAATGCACAATTTGGTCAAATATGCTGTCCATGCAATTCCTTCAAGCCGCAGCACGTTAAACATCATTTGTTTTCATATTTATCACTTCTCAAATCATTTTGAAGAAGAAATTTGTTTGAAAACATAAAGTGTAGAATCGTGCAGCCATAATGAGTTCTATACGCAACAAATGCTGGTCCTGAGCTGAAATGCACAGTTTGGTCGAATATGCTGTCCATGCAATTCGTTCAAGCCGTTGCACGTTAAACATCATTGGCCTTCATATTTGTCACATTTCAAGTCATTCCTAAGAAGAAAATTGTATGTGAACATGTACTTCACGCCAAAGCAGCCTTCAAGATATTTCTGCTCTTAAAATGCTGGTCATCAGCTGAAATGCACAGTTTGGTCAAATATGCTGTCCATGTAATTCCTTCAAACCAGCACACCTTTAACATCATTGGCCTTCATATTTATCACTTTTCAAATCATTTTGAAGAAGAAATTTGTTTGAAAACATAAAGTGTAGAATCGTGCAGCCATAATGATTTCTATACGCAACAAATGCTGGTCCTGAGCTGAAATGCACAGTTTGGTCAAATATGCTGTTCATGCAATTCCTTCAAGCCGCAGCACGTTAAACATCATTTGTTGTCATATTTATCACTTCTCAAATCATTCTGAAGAAGAAATTTGTTTGAAAACATAAAGTGTAGAATCGTGCAGCGTTAATGATTTCTATACGCAACAAATGCTGGTCCTGAGATGAAATGCACAGTTTGGTCAAATATGCTGTTCATGCAATTCCTTCAAGCCGTAGCACGTTAAACATCATTGGCCTTCATATTCATCACATTTCAAGTCATTCTGAAGAAGAAAATTGTGTATGACCATGAACTTCACGCTAATGTAGCCTTCATGATTTTTCTGCTCTTAAAATGCTGGTCCTGAGCTGAAATGCACAGTTTGGTCGAATATGCTGTCCATGCAATTCATTCAAGCCAGAACACCTTAAACATCATTTGTTGTCATATTTATCACTTCTCAAATCATTCTGAAGAAGAAATTAGTTTGAAAACATAAAGTGTAGAATCGTGCAGCCATAGTGATTTCTATACACTTCAAATGCTGTTCCTGAGCTGAAATGCACAGTTTGGTCAAATATGCTGTCCATGCAATTCCTTCAAGCCGCAGCACGTTAAACATCATTTGTTGTCATATTTATCACTTCTCAAATCATTCTGAAGAAGAAATCAGTTTGAAAAAAAGCGTAGAATCATGCCGAATTAATTAATAATTTCTATACCCTTCAAATGCTGTTCCTGAGCTGAAATGCACAATTTGGTCAAATATGCTGTCCATGTAATTCCTTTCAAACCAGAACACCTTAAAGATCATTGGCCTTCATATTTGTCACATTTCAAGTCATTCTGAAGAAGAAATTGTGTGTGAACATGAACTTCATGCTAATGCAGCCTTCAAGATATTTCTGCTCTTAAAATTCTGGTCCGGAGCTGAAATGTAGAGTTTGGTCAAATATGCTGTCCAAGTAATTCCTTCAAATCAGAACACCTTAAACATCAATTGGCCTTCATATTTGTCACATTTCAAGTCATTCTGAAGAAGAAATTTGTGTGTCAACCTCATTTTCACGTTAATACAGCCTTCAAGATATTTCTGCTCTTAAAATGCTGGTCCGGAGCAAAAATGTACAGTTTTGTCAAATATGCTGTCCATGCAATTCCTTCAAACCAAACCAACTCAGACATCATTTGTTTTCATATTTATCACATCTCAAATCATTCTGAAGAAGAAATTTGTTTGAAAACATAAAGTGTAGAATCTTGCAGCCTTAATTATTTATATACGCTTCAAATGCCGTTCCGAGCTGAAATGCACAGTTTGGTCACATATGCTGTCCGTGCAATTCCTTCAAACCAGAAAACCTTAAAGATCAATGGCCTTCATATTCATCACATGTCAGTTATTCTGAAGAAGAAAATTGTGTGTGAACTTGAACTTCACGCTAAAACAGCCGTCATCATTTTTCTGCTCTTAAAATGCTGGTCCTGAGCTGAAATGCACAATTTGGTCAAATATGCTGTCCATGCAATTCCTTCAAATCAGAAAACCTTAAACATCATTGGCCTTCATATTTATCACTTTTCAAATCATTTTGAAGAAGAAATTAGTTTGAAAACATAAAGTGTAGAATTGTGCAGCCATAATGATTTCTATACACTTCAAATGCTGTTCCTGAGCTGAAATGCATAGTTTGGTCGAATATGCTGTCCATGCAATTCCTTCAAGCCGCAGCACGTTAAACATCATTTGTTGTCATATTTATCACTTCTCAAATAATTCTGAAGAAGAAATTTGTCTGAAAACATAAAGTGTAGAATCGTACAGCGTTAATGATTTCTATACGCTTCAAATGGTGTTCCTGGGCTGAAATGCACAGTTTGGTCAATATGCTGGTCATGCAATCCCTTCAAACCAGAACACCTTAAACATCATTGGCTTTCATATTTATCACTTCACAAATATTTTTGAAGAAGAAATTAGTTTGAAAACAAAGTGTAGAATCGTGCCGAATTAATGATTTCTATACGCTTCAAATGCTGTTCCTGAGCTGAAATGCACAATTTGGTCAAATATGCTGTCCATGCAATTCCTTCAAGCTGCAGCACGTTAAACATCATTTGTTGTCATATTTATCACTTCTCAAATCATTCTGAAGAAGAAATTTGTTTTAAAACATAAAGTGTAGAATTGTGCAGCGTTAATGATTTCTATACGCTTCAAATGCTGTTCCTGAGCTGAAATGCACAGTTTCGTCAAATATGCTGTCCATGCATTCCTTCAAATCAGAAAACCTTAAAGATCATTGGCCTTCATATTTGTCACATTTCAAGTCATTCTGAAGAAGAAATTTGAGTGTGAACATGAACTTCACGCTAATGCAGCCTTCAAGATATTTCTGCTCTTAAACTTCTTGTAGGGAGCTGAAATGCAGAGTTTGGTCAAATATGCTGTCCAAGTAATTCCATCAATTCAGAAAACCTTAAAGATCATTGGGCTTCATATTTATCACTTTTCAAATGATTTTGAAGAAGAAATTTGTTTGAAAACAAAGTGTAGAATCGTGCAGAATTAATGATTTCTATACACTTCAAATGCTGTTCCTGAGCTGAAATGCACAATTTGGTCAAATATGCTGTCCATGCAATCCCTTCACACCAGAACACCTTTAACATCATTGGCCTTCATATTCATCACATTTCAAGTCATTCTGAAGAAGAAAATTGTGTGTGAAGATGAACTTCATGCTAATGCAGCCTTCATGATTTTTCTGCTCTGAAAATGCTGGTCATGAGCTGAAATGCACAGTTTGGTCAAATATGCTGTCAGTGTAATTCTTTCAAAGCAGAACACCTTAAACATCATTTGTTTTCATATTTTATCACTTCTCAAATCATTCTGAAGAAGAAATTTGTTTGAAAACATAAAGTGTAGAATCGTGCAGCGTTCATGATTTCTATACGCTTCAAATGCTGTTCCTGAGCTGAAATGCACAGTTTCGTCAAATATGCTGTCCATGCAATTCCTTCAAGCCAGAACACCTTAAAGATTATTGGGCTTCATATTTATCACTTTTCAAATCATTTTGAAGAACAAATTTGTTTGAAAACGTAAAGTGTAGAATCGTGCAGCCTTAATTATTTCTATACGCTTCAAATGCCGTTCCCGAGCTGAAATGCACAGTTTGGTCAAATATGCTGTCCATGTAATTCCTTTCAAACCAGAACACCTTAAACATCATTGGCCTTCATATTTGTCACATTTCAAGTCATTCTGAAGAAGCAATTTGTGTGTGAACATGAAATTCACGCCAAGGCAGCCTTCAAGGTATTTCTGCTCTTAAAATTCTGGTCCTGAGCTGAAATGCAGAGATTGGTCAAATATGCTGTCCAAGTAATTCCTTCAAATCAGAACACCTTAAACATCAATTGGCCTTCATATTTGTCACATTTCAAGTCATTCTGAAGAAGAAATTTGTGTGTCAACCTCATTTTCACATTAATACAGCCTTCAAGATATTTCTGCTCTTAAAATGCTGGTCCGGAGCAAAAATGTACAGTTTTGTCAAATATGCTGTCCATGCAATTCCTTCAAACCAAACCAACTCAGACATTTGTTTTCATATTTATCACATCTCAAATCATTCTGAAGAAGAAATTTGTTTGAAAACATAAAGTGTAGAATCTTGCAGCCTTAATTATTTCTATACGCTTCAAATGCCGTTCCCGAGCTGAAATGCACAGTTTGGTCACATATGCTGTCCATGCAATTCCTTCAAACCAGAAAACCTTAAAGATCAATGGCCTTCATATTCATCACATGTCAAGTTATTCTGAAGAAGAAAATTGTGTGTGAACTTGAACTTCACGCTAAAACAGCCGTCATCATTTTTCTGCTCTTAAAATGCTGGTCCTGAGCTGAAATGCACAATTTGGTCACATTTGCTGTCCATGCAATTCCTTCAAATCAGAAAACCTTAAACATCATTGGCCTTCATATTTATCACTTGTCAAATCATTTTGAAGAAGAAATTACTTTGAAAACATAAAGTGTAGAATCGTGCAGCCATAATGATTTCTATACACTTCAAATGCTGTTCCTGAGCTGAAATGCACAGTTTGGTCGAATATGCTGTCCATGCAATTCCTTCAAGCCGCAGCATGTTAAACATCATTTGTTGTCATATTTATCACTTCTCAAATAATTCTGAAGAAGAAATTTGTTTGAAAACATAAAGTGTAGAATCGTGCAGCGTTAATGATTTCAATATGCTTCAAATGGTGTTCCTGGGCTGAAATGCACAATTTGGTCAAATATGGTGTCCTTGTAATTCCTTTCAAACCAGAACACCTTAAACATCATTGGCCTTCATATTTGTCACATTTCAAGTCATTCTGAAGAAGAAATTTGTGTGTGAACATGAACTTCACGCTAATGCAGCCTTCAAGATATTTCTGCTCTTAAAATTCTGGTCCGGAGCTGAAATGCAGAGTTTGGTCAAATATGCTGTCCAAGTAATTCCTTCAAATCAGGACACCTTAAAAATCAATTGGCCTTCATATTTGTCACATTTCAAGTCATTCTGAAGAAGAAATTTGTGTGTCAACCTCATTTTCACGTTAATACAGCGTTCAAGATATTTCTGCTCTTAAAATGCTGGTCCGGAGCAAAAATGCACAGTTTTGTCAAATATGCTGTCCATGCAATTCCTTCAAACCAAACCAACTCAGACATCATTTGTTGTCATATTTATCACATCTCAAATCATTCTGAAGAAGAAATTTGTTTGAAAACATAAAGTGTAGAATCGTGCAGCGTTAATGATTTCTATACGCTTCAAATGGTGTTCCCGGGCTGATATGCACAGTTTGGTCAAATATGCTGTTCATGCAATCCTTCAAACCAGGACATCTTACACATAATTGGCTTTCATATTTATCACTTCACAAATCATTTTGAAGAAGAAATTAGTTTGAAAAAAAGTGTAGAATCGTGCCGAATTAATGATTTCTATACGCTTCAAATGCTGTTCGAAATGCACAATTTGGTCAAATATGCTGTCCATGCAATTCCTTCAAACCAGAACACCTTAAACATCATGGGCCTTCATATTTGTCACATTTCAAGTCATTCTGAAGAAGAAATTTGTGTGTGAACATGAACTTCACGCTAATGCAGCCGTCATGATTTTTCTGGTCTTAAAGAGCTGGTCCTGAGCTGAAATGCAGGGTTTGGTCAAATATGCTGTCCATGCAATTCCTTGAAGCCGTCGCACGTTAAACATCATTAGCCTTAATATTTATCACTACTCAAGTCATTCTGAAGAAGAACTTTGTGTGTCAACCTTATGTTCACGTTAATACAGCCGTCAAGATTTTTCTGCTCTTAAAATGCTGATCCTCAGCTGAAATGCACAATTTGGTCAAATATGCTGTCCATGCAATTCCTTCAAACCAGAACACCTTAAACATCATTTCTTTTCATATTTATCACTTCTCAAATCATTCTGAAGAAGAAATTTGTTTGAAACATAAAGTGTAGAATCGTGCAGCGTTAATGATTTCTATACGCTTCAAATGGTGTTCCTGGGCTGAAATGCAGAGTTTTGTCAAATATGCTGTTCATGCAATCCCTTCAAACCAGAACACCTTAAACATCATTGGCTTTCATATTTATCACTTCACAAATCATTTTGAAGAAGAAATTAGTTTGAAAACAAAGTGTAGAATCGTGCAGCCATAATGATTTCTATACGCTTCAAATGCTGTTCCTGAGCCGAAATGCACAGTTTGGTAAAACATGCTGTCCATGCAATTCCTTCAAGCCGTAGCACGTTAAACATCATTGGCCTTCATATTTATGACTTCTCAAATCATTGTGTAGAAAAATTTGTGTGTCAACCTTACCTTCACATTAATACAGCCGTCAAGATTTTTCTGCTCTTAAAATGCTGTTCCTGAGCTGAAATGCACAATTTGGTCAAATATGCTGTCCATGTAATTCCTTTCAAAACAGAACACCTTAAACATCATTGGCGTACATATTTGTCACATTTCAAGTCATTCTCAAGAAGAAATTTGTGTGTGAACATGAACTTCACGCCAATGCAGCCTTCATGATTTTTCTGCTCTTAAAATTCTGGTCCGTAGCTGAAATGCACAGTTTGGTCAAATATGCTGTCCATGCAATTCCTTGAAATGAGAAAACCTTAAAGATCATTGGCCTTAATATTTGTCACATTTCAAGTCATTTTGAAGACGGAAATTGTGTGTGAACATGAACTTCACGCTAATGCAGCCTTCATGATTTTTCTGCTCTTAAAATGCTTCCCCGGAGCTTAAATGCAGAGTTTGGTCAAAAATGCTGTCCAGGTAATTCCTTCAAATCAGAACACCTTAAACATCAATTGGCCTTCATATTTGTCACATTTCAAGTCATTCTGAAGAAGAAATTTGTTTGAAAACATAAAGTGTAGAATCTTGCAGCCTTAATTATTTCTATACGTTTCAAATGCCGTTCCCGAGCTGAAATGCACAGTTTGGTCACATATGCTGTCCACGCAATTCCTTCAAACCAGAAAACCTTACAGATCAATGGCCTTCATATTCATCACATGTCAAGTTATTCTGAAGAAGAAAATTGTGTGTGAACTTGAACTTCACGCTAAAACAGCCGTCATCATTTTTCTGCTCTTAAAATGCTGGTCCTGAGCTGAAATGCACAATTTGGTCAAATATGCTGTCCATGCAATTCCTTCAAATCAGAAAACCTTAAACATCATTGGCCTTCATATTTATCACTTGTCAAATCATGTTGAAGAAGAAATTAGTTTGAAAACTTAAAGTGTAGAATCGTGCAGCCATAATGATTTCTATACACTTCAAATGCTGTTCCTGAGCTGAAATGCACAGTTTGGTCAAATATGCTGTCCATGCAATTCCTTCAACCCGCAGGACGTTAAACATCATTTGTTGTCATATTTATCACTTCTCAAATCATTTTGAAGAAGAAATTTGTTTGAAAACATAAAGTGTAGAATCTTGCAGCCTTAAGGATTTCTATACGCGTCAAATGCTGGTCCTGAGCTGAAATGCACAGTTTGGTCGAATATTCTGTTCATGCAATCCCTTCAAACCAGAACACCTTAAACATCATTGGCTTTCATATTTATCACTTCACAAATCATTTTGAAGAAGAAATTAGTTTGAAAACAAAGTGTAGAATCGTGCAGCCATAATGATTTCTATACACTTCAAGTGCTGTTCCTGAGCTGAAATGCACAATTTGGTCAAATATGCTGTCCATGTAATTCCTTTCAAACCAGAACACCTTAAACATCATTGGCCTTCATATTTGTCACATTTCAAGTCATTCTGAAGAAGAAATTTGTGTGTGAACATGAACTTCACGCTAATGCAGCCTTCATGATTTTTCTGCTCTTAAAATTTTGGTCCGGAGCTGAAATGCAGAGTTTGGTGAAATATGCTGTCCATGCAATTCCTTCAAATCAGAAAACCTTAAAGATCATTGGCCTTCATATTTATCACTTTTCAAATCATTTTGAAGAAAAAATTTGTTTGAAAACATAAAGTGTGGAATCGTGCAGAATTAATGATTTCCATACGCTTCAAATGCTGTTCCTGAGCTGAGATGCACAATTTGGTCAAATATGCTGTCCATGCAATCCCTTCACACCAGAACACCTTAAACATCATTGGCCTTCATATTCATCACATTTCAAGTCATTCTGAAGAAGAAAATTGTGTGTGAACATGAACTTCACGCTAATGCAGCCTTCATGATTTTTCTGCTCTTAAAATGCTGGTCCGGAGCTGAAATGCACAGTTTGGTTAAATATGCTGTCCATGTAATTCCTTCAAACCAGAACACCTTCAACATCATTTGTTGTCATATTTATCACTTCTCAAATCATTCTGAAGAAGAAATTTGTTTGAAAACATAAAGTGTAGAATCGTGCAGAATTAATGATTTCTATACGCTTCAAATGCTGTTCCTGGGCTGAAATGCACAGTTTGGTCAAATATGCTGTTCAGGCAATCCCTTCAAACCAGAACACCTTAAACATCATTGGCCTTCATATTTGTCACATTTCAAGTCATTCTGAAGAAGAAATTTGTGTGTGAACATGAACTTCACGCTAATGCAGCCGTCATGATTTTTCTGCTCTTAAAATTCTGGTCCGGAGCTGAAATGCAGAGTTTGGTCAAATATGCTGTCCATGCAATTCCTTCAAATCAGAAAACCTTAAAGATTATTGGGCTTCATATTTATCACTTTTCAAATCATTTTGAAGAAGAAATTTGTTTGAAAACATAAAGTGTAGAATCGTGCAGAATTAATGATTTCTATACGCTTCAAATGCTGTTCCTGAGCTGAAATGCACGATTTGGTCAAATATGCTGTCCATGCAATTCCTTCAAACCAGAACACCTTAAACATCATTTCTTTTCATATTTATCACTTCTCAAATCATGCTGAAGAAGAAATTTGTTTGAAAACATAAAGTGTAGAATCGTGCAGCGTTAATGATTTCTATACGCTTCAAATGGTGTTCCTGGGCTGAAATGCAGAGTTTTGTCAAATATGCTGTTCATGCAATCCCTTCAAACCAGAACACCTTAAACATCATTGGCTTTCATATTTATCACTTCACAAATCATTTTGCAGAAGAAATTAGTTTGAAAACAAAGTGTAGAATCGTGCAGCCATAATGATTTCTATACACTTGAAATGCTGTTCCTGAGCTGAAATGCACAGTTTGGTAAAACATGCTGTCCATGCAATTCCTTCAAGCCGTAGCACGTGAAACATCATTGGCCTTCATATTTATGACTTCTCAAATCATTGTGGAGAAGAAATTTGTGTGTCAACCTTATCTTCACGTTAATACAGCCGTCAAGATTTTTCTGCTCTTAAAATGCTGTTCCTGAGCTGAAATGCACGATTTGGTCAAATATGCTGTCCATGCAATTCCTTCAAACCAGAACACCTTAAACATCATTGGCCTTCATATTTATCACTTTTCAAATCATTTTGAAGAAGAAATTAGTTTGAAAACATAAAGTGTAGAATCGTGCAGCCATAATGATTTCTATACACTTCAAATGCTGTTCCTGAGCTGAAATGCAGAGTTTTGTCAAATATGCTGTCCATGCAATTCCTTCAAGCCGCAGCACGTTAAACATCATTGGCCTTCATATTTATGACTTCTCAAATCATTGTGCAGAAGAAATTTGTGTGTCAACCTTATCTTCACGTTAATACAGCCGTCAAGATTTTTCTGCTCTTAAAATGCTGTTCCTGAGCTGAAATGCACAATTTGGTCAAATATGCTGTACATGTAATTCCTGTCAAACCAGATCACCTTAAACATCATTGGCCTTCATATTTGTCAAATTTCAAGTCATTCTGAAGAAGAAAATTGTGTGTGAACATAAACTTCACGCCAAAGCAGCCTTCAAGATATTTCTGCTCTTAAAATGCTGGTCATGAGCTGAAATGCACAATTTGGTCAAATATGCTGTCCATGTAATTCCTTCAAAGCAGAACACCTTAAACATCATTTGTTTTCATATTTATCACTTCTCAAATCATTTTGAAGAAGAAATTTGTTTGAAAACATAAAGTGTAGAATCGTGCAGAATTAATGATTTCTATACACTTCAAATGCTGTTCCTGAGCTGAAATGCACAGTTTGGTCAAATATGCTGTCCATGCAATTCCTTCAAGCCGCAGCACGTTAAACATCATTTGTTGTCATATTTATCACTTCTCAAATCATTCTGAAGAAGAAATTTGTTTGAAAACATAAAGTGTAGAATCGTGCAGCGTTAATGATTTCTCTACGCTTCAAATGGTGTTCCTGGGCTGAAATGCACGGTTTGGTCAATATGCTGTTCATGCAATCCCTTCAAACCAGAACACCTTAAACATCATTGGCTTTCATATTTATCACTTCACAAATCATTCTGAAGAAGAAATTAGTTTGAAAACAAAGTGTAGAATCGTGCAGAATTAATGATTTCTATACGCTTCAAATGCTGTTCCTGAGCTGAAATGCACAATTTGGTCAAATATGCTGTCCATGCAATTCCTTCAAACCAGAAAACCTTAAAGATCATTGGCCTTCATATTTGTCACATTTCAAGTCTTTCTGAAGAAGAAATTTGTGTGTGAACATGAACGTCACGCCTAATGCAGCCGTCATGATTTTTCTGGTCTTAAAGAGCTGGTCCTGAGCTGAAATGCAGGGTTTGGTCAAATATGCTGTCCATGCAATTCCTTGAAGCCGTAGCACGTTAAACATCATTAGCCTTCATATTTATCACTACTCAAATCATTCTGAAGAAGAAATTTGCGTGTCAAACCTTATTGTTCACGTTAATACAGCCGTCAAGATTTTTCTGCTCTTAAAATGCTGGTCCTCAGGTGAAATGCACAATTTGGTCAAATATGCTGTCCATGCAATTCCTTCAAACCAGAACACCTTAAACATCATTTCTTTTCATATTCATTACTTCTAAAATCATTCTGAAGAAGAAATTTGTTTGAAAACATAAAATGTAGAATCGTGCAGCCTTAATGATTTCTATACGCTTCAAATGCTGTTCCTGAGCTGAAATGCACAGTTTCGTCAAATATGCTGTCCATGCAATTCCTTCAAGCCAGAACACCTTAAACATCATTTGTTGTCATATTTATCAGTTCTCAAATCATTCTGAAGAAGAAATTTGTTTGAAAACATAAAGTGTAGAATCGTGCAGCGTTAATGATTTCTATACGCTTCAAATGGTGTTCCTGGGCTGAAATGCACAGTTTGGTCAAATATGCTGTCCATGCAATCCCTTCAAACCAGAACACCTTAAACATCATTTCTTTTCATATTCATTACTTCTCAAATCATTCTGAAGAAGAAATTTGTTTGAAAACATAAAATGTAGAATCGTGCAGCCTTAATGATTTCTATACGCTTCAAATGCTGTTCCTGAGCTGAAATGCACAGTTTCGTCAAATATGCTGTCCATGCAATTCCTTCAAGCCAGAACACCTTAAACATCATTTGTTGTCATATTTATCAGTTCTCAAATCATTCTGAAGAAGAAATTTGTTTGAAAACATAAAGTGTAGAATCGTGCAGCGTTAATGATTTCTATACGCTTCAAATGGTGTTCCTGGGCTGAAATGCACAGTTTGGTCAAATACGCTGTCCATGCAATCCCTTCAAACCAGAACACCTTAAACATCATTGGCTTTCATATTTATCACTTCACAAATCATTTTGAAGAAGAAATTTGTTTGAAAACATAAAGTGTAGAATCGTGCAGCGTTAATGATTTCTCTACGCTTCAAATGGTGTTCCTGGGCTGAAATGCACAGTTTGGTCAATATGCTGTTCATGCAATCCCTTCAAACCAGAACACCTTAAACATCATTGGCTTTCATATTTATCACTTCACAAATCATTCTGAAGAAGAAATTAGTTTGAAAACAAAGTGTAGAATCGTGCAGAATTAATGATTTCTATACGCTTCAAATCCTGTTCCTGAGCTGAAATGCACAATTTGGTCAAATATGCTGTCCATGCAATTCCTTCAAACCAGAAAACCTTAAAGATCATTGGCCTTCATATTTGTCACATTTCAAGTCTTTCTGAAGAAGAAATTTGTGTGTGAACATGAACGTCACGCCTAATGCAGCCGTCATGATTTTTCTGGTCTTAAACAGCTGGTCCTGAGCTGAAATGCAGGGTTTGGTCAAATATGCTGTCCATGCAATTCCTTGAAGCCGTAGCACGTTAAACATCATTAGCCTTCATATTTATCACTTCACAAATCATTTTGAAGAAGAAATTAGTTTGAAAACAAAGTGTAGAATCGTGCAGCCATAATGATTTCTATACACTTCAAGTGCTGTTCCTGAGCTGAAATGCACAATTTGGTCAAATATGCTGTCCATGTAATTCCTTTCAAACCAGAACACCTTAAAGATCATTGGCCTTCATATTTGTCACATTTCAAGTCATTCTGAAGAAGAAATTTGTGTGTGAACATGAACTTCACGCTAATGCAGCCTTCAAGATATTTCTGCTCTTAAAATTCTGGTCCGGAGCTGAAATGCAGAGTTTGGTCAAATATGCTGTCCAAGTAATTCCTTCAAATCAGAACACCTTAAACATCAATTGGCCTTCATATTTGTCACATTTCAAGTCATTCTGAAGAAGAAATTTGTGTGTCAACCTCATTTTCACGTTAATACAGCCTTCAAGATATTTCTGCTCTTAAAATGCTGGTCCGGAGCAAAAATGTACAGTTTTGTCAAATATGCTGTCCATGCAATTCCTTCAAACCAAACCAACTCAGACATCATTTGTTTTCATATTTATCACATCTCAAATCATTCTGAAGAAGAAATTTGTTTGAAAACATAAAGTGTAGAATCTTGCAGCCTTAATTATTTATATACGCTTCAAATGCCGTTCCCGAGCTGAAATGCACAGTTTGGTCACAAATGCTGTCCATGCAATTCCTTCAAACCAGAAAACCTTAAAGATCAATGGCCTTCATATTCATCACATGTCAAGTTATTCTGAAGAAGAAAATTGTGTGTGAACTTGAACTTCACGCTAAAACAGCCGTCATCATTTTTCTGCTCTTAAAATGCTGGTCCTGAGCTGAAATGCACAATTTGGTCAAATATGCTGTCCATGCAATTCCTTCAAATCAGAAAACCTTAAACATCATTGGCCTTCATATTTATCACTTTTCAAATCATTTTGAAGAAGAAATTAGTTTGAAAACATAAAGTGTAGAATTGTGCAGCCATAATGATTTCTATACACTTCAAATGCTGTTCCTGAGCTGAAATGCATAGTTTGGTCGAATATGCTGTCCATGCAATTCCTTCAAGCCGCAGCACGTTAAACATCATTTGTTGTCATATTTATCACTTCTCAAATAATTCTGAAGAAGAAATTTGTCTGAAAACATAAAGTGTAGAATCGTACAGCGTTAATGATTTCTATACGCTTCAAATGGTGTTCCTGGGCTGAAATGCACAGTTTGGTCAATATGCTGGTCATGCAATCCCTTCAAACCAGAACACCTTAAACATCATTGGCTTTCATATTTATCACTTCACAAATATTTTTGAAGAAGAAATTAGTTTGAAAACAAAGTGTAGAATCGTGCCGAATTAATGATTTCTATACGCTTCAAATGCTGTTCCTGAGCTGAAATGCACAATTTGGTCAAATATGCTGTCCATGCAATTCCTTCAAGCTGCAGCACGTTAAACATCATTTGTTTTCATATTTATCATTTCTCAAATCATTTTGAAGAAGAAATTTGTTTGAAAACATAAAGTGTAGAATCGTGCAGAATTAATGATTTCTATACGCTTCAAATGCTGTTCCTGAGCTGAAAAGCACAATTTGGTCAAATATGCTGTCCATGCAATTCCTTCAAACCAGAAGACCTTAAAGATCAGTGGCCTTCATATTTGTCACATTTCAAGTCATTCTGAAGAAGAAATTTGTGTGTGAACATGAACTTCACGCTAATGCAGCCGTCATGATTTTTCTGGTCTTAAAGAGCTGGTCCTGAGCTGAAATGCAGGGTTTGGTCAAATATGCTGTCCATGCAATTCCTTGAAGCCGTAGCACGTTAAACATCATTAGCCTTCATATTTATCACTACTCAAATCATTCTGAAGAAGAAATTTGTGTGTCAACCTTATGTTCACGTTAATACAGCCGTCAAGATTTTTCTGCTCTTAAAATGCTGGTCCTCAGCTGAAATGCACAATTTGGTCAAATATGCTGTCCATGCAATTCCTTCAAACCAGAACACCTTAAACATCATTTCTTTTCATATTCATCACTTCTCAAATCATTCTGAAGAAGAAATTTGTTTGAAAACATAAAATGTAGAATCGCGCAGCCTTAATGATTTCTATACGCTTCAAATGCTGTTCCTGAGCTGAAATGCACAGTTTGGTCAAATATGCTGTCCATGCAATCCCTTCACACCAGAACACCTTTAACATCATTGGCCTTCATATTCATCACATTTCAAGTCATTCTGAAGAAGAAAATTGTGTGTGAACATGAACTTCACGCTAATGCAGCCTTCATGATTTTTCTGCTCTTAAAATGCTGGTCCGGAGCTGAAATGCACAGTTTGGTCAAATATGCTGTCAATGTAATTCCTTCAAACCAGAACTCTTTAAACATCATTTGTTTTCATATTTTATCACTTCTCAAATCATTCTGAAGAAGAAATTTGTTTGAAAACATAAAGTGTAGAATCTTGCAGCCTTAAGGATTTCTATACGCGTCAAATGCTGGTCCTGAGCTGAAATGCACAGTTTGGTCGAATATTCTGTTCATGCAATCCCTTCAAACCAGAACACCTTAAACATCATTGGCTTTCATATTTATCACTTCACAAATCATTTTGAAGAAGAAATTAGTTTGAAAACAAAGTGTAGAATCGTGCAGCCATAATGATTTCTTTACACTTCAAGTGCTGTTCCTGAGCTGAAATGCACAATTTGGTCAAATATGCTGTCCATGTAATTCCTTTCAAACCAGAACACCTTAAACATCATTGGCCTTCATATTTGTCACATTTCAAGTCATTCTGAAGAAGAAATTTGTGTGTGAACATGAACTTCACGCTAATGCAGCCTTCATGATTTTTCTGCTCTTAAAATTTTGGTCCGGAGCTGAAATGCAGAGTTTGGTCAAATATGCTGTCCATGCAATTCCTTCAAATCAGAAAACCTTAAAGATCATTGGCCTTCATATTTATCACTTTTCAAATCATTTTGAAGAAAAATTTGTTTGAAAACATAAAGTGTGGAATCGTGCAGAATTAATGATTTCCATACGCTTCAAATGCTGTTCCTGAGCTGAAATGCACAATTTGGTCAAATATGCTGTCCATGCAATCCCTTCACACCAGAACACCTTAAACATCATTGGCCTTCATATTCATCACATTTCAAGTCATTCTGAAGAAGAAAATTGTGTGTGAACATGAACTTCACGCCAATGCAGCCTTCATGATTTTTCTGCTCTTAAAATTCTGGTCCGGAGCTGAAATGCAGAGTTTGGTCAAATATGCTGTCCATGCAATTACTTGAAATCAGAAAACCTTAAAGATCATTGGCCTTCATATTTATCACTTTTCAAGTCATTTTGAAGACGGAAATTGTGTGTGAACATGAACTTCACGCTAATGCAGCCTTCATGATTTTTCTGCTCTTAAAATGCTGTTCCTGAGCTGAAATGCACAGTTTGGTCAAATATGCTGTCCAAGTAATTCCTTCAAATCAGAACACCTTAAACATCATTGGCCTTCATATTTGTCACATTTCAAGTCATTCTGAAGAAGAAATTTGTGTGTGAACATGAAATTCACGCTAATGCAGCCTTCATGATTTTTCTGCTCTGAAAATGCTGTTCCTGAGCTGAAATGCACAGTTTGGTCAAATATGCTGTCCAAGTAATTCCTTCAAATCAGAACACCTTAAACATCAATTGGCCTTCATATTTGTCACATTTCAAGTCATTCTGAAGAAGAAATTTGTGTGTCAACCTCATTTTCACGTTAATACAGCCTTCAAGATATTTCTGCTCTTAAAATGCTGGTCCGGAGCAAAAATGCACAGTTTTGTCAAATATGCTGTCCATGCAATTCCTTCAAACCAAACCAACTCAGACATCATTTGTTTTCATATTTATCACATCTCAAATCATTCTGAAGAAGAAATTTGTTTGAAAACATAAAGTGTAGAATCTTGCAGCCTTAATTATTTCTATACGCTTCAAATGCCGTTCCCGAGCTGAAATGCACATTTTGGTCACATATGCTGTCCATGCAATTCCTTCAAACCACAAAACCTTAAAGATCAATGGCCTTCATATTCATCACATGTCAAGTTATTCTGAAGAAGAAAATTGTGTGTGAACTTGAACTTCACGCTAAAACAGCCGTCATCATTTTTCTGCTCTTAAAATGCTGGTCCTGAGCTGAAATGCACAGTTTGGTCAAATATGCTGTTCATGCAATTCCTTCAAACCAGAACACCTTAAACATCATTTGTTTTAATATTTATCACTTGTCAAATCATGTTGAAGAAGACATTTGTTTGAAAACATAAAGTGTAGAATCGTGAAGCCTTAATGATTTCTATACGCTTCAAATATTGTTCCTGAGCTGAAATGCACAGTTTGGTTAAATATGCTGTCCATGCAGTCCCTTCAAAACATAAAACCTGAAACATCAATTGGTATTCATATTTATCACATTTCAAGTCATTCTGAAGAAGAAAATTGTGTGTGAACATGAAATTCACGCTAATGCAGCCTTCAGGATTTTTCTACTCGTAAAATGCTGGTCCGGAGCTGAAATGCAGGGTTTTGTCAAATATGCTGTCCATGCAATTCCTTCAAACCAGAACACCGTAAACATCATTGGCCTTCATATTTATCACTTCACAAATCATTTTGAAGAAGAAATTAGTTTGAAAACATAAAGTGTAGAATCGTGCAGCCATAATGATTTCTATACGCTTCAAATGCTGTTCCTGAGCTGAAATGCACAGTTTGGTCAAATATGCTGTCCATGCAATTCCTTCAAGCCGTAGCACGTTAAACATCATTAGCCTTCATATTCATAACTTCTCAAATCATTCTGAAGAAGAAATTTGTGTGTCAACATTATGTTCACGTTAATACAGCCTTCAAGATTTTTCTGCTCTTAAAATGCTGGTCCTGAGCTGAAATGCACAATTTGGTCAAATATGCTGTCCACGTAATTCCTTCAAACCAGAACACCTTAAACATAATTTGTTTTCATATTTATCACTTCTCAAATCATTCCGAAGAAGACATTAGTTTGAAAACATAAAGTGTAGAATCGTGCAGCCTGAATGATTTCTATACGCTTCAAATATTGTTCCTGAGCTGAAATGCACAGTTTGATCAAATATGCTGTCCATGCAATCCCATCAAAACAGAACACCTGAAACATCAATTGGTAATTCATATTTATCACATTTCAAGTCATTCTGAAGAAGATGTTTGTGTGTCAACATCTAATTCACGTTAATGTAGCCTTCATGTTTTTTCTGCGCTTACAATGCTGGTCCTGAGCATAAATGCACAGTTTGGTTAAATATGCTGTTAATGGAATTCCTTCAAACCAGAAAACCTTAAACATCATTTACCTTCATGAAAATCACATTTCAAGTCATTCTGAAGAAGATGTTTGTGTGTCAAAATCAAATTCACGTTAATGTAGCCTTCATGTATTTTCTGCTCTTGCAATGCTGTTACTGAGCTTAAATGTACAGTTTCGTCAAATATGGACCAAGGTACATTTTATCAGTCTTTTTCCTGGCTATAAAAGACACAAGCAGAAACAAAAAATCAAGCCGTTTTGTCATTTCCTGGCTATAAAAGACACGAGCAGAAACAAAAAATCAAGCCGTTTTTTTTTCTGCTTTGAGCAAAAAACAAAAAAAACAGGAAACAGTTCGTTTTTTCGTTTTCACCCCCAAAATGAAAATACGACTCCGTATTTCGTTTCATTGGTGGGTGGGGCTTCGGAGCCCGCCGGTGCCGTGCCCATCACAATAAAGCTCCCGAAATAATAACTCTATTATTGGTACCCCTTTCCCAATGTAAAAAAGAATGTAAAAGTGTTCAAATGTTTACATTTATGAGATTTAGGTATTGTTAAAGATGTATAGAAGTTGATTCAGGTTGTTCAGTCATGCTTTTTTAAGTTCTGCACTTTATTTTAAGATATACAGTTATATATACACACGTGGACAAAATTGTTGGTACCCCTCAGTTAAAGAAGGAAAAACCCACAATTCTCACTGAAATCACTTGAAACTCACAAAAGTAACAATAAATAAAAATTTATTGAAAATTAAATAATCAAAATCAGCCATCACTTTTGAATTGTTGATTAACATAATTATTTAAAAAAACAAACTAATGAAACAGGCCTGGACAAAAATGATGGTACCTCTATAAAAGATTGAAAACTATTTGACCAGAGTGACATGATTAACTCAGGTGTGTCATTTAATTGACATCACAGGTGTTTCCAAACTCATAATCAGTCAGTCTGCCTATTTAAAGGGAGACAAGTAGTCACCCTGCTGTTTGGTGAAAAGGTGTGTACCACACTGAACATGGACAACAGAAAGCGAAGGAGAGAATTGTCCCAGGACATCCGAAAAAAAATTATAGACAAACATCTTAAAGGTAAAGGCTATAAGACCATCTCTAAACAGCTTGAAGTTCCTGTGACAACAGTGGCTCATATTATTCAGAAGTTCAAGACCCACGGGACAGTAGCCAACCTCCCTGGACGTGGCCGCAAGAGGAAAATTGATGACAAATTGAAGAGACGGATCGTTGGAATTGTATCCAAAGAGCCCAGAGCAACCTCCAAAGAAATTAAAGGTGAACTCCAAGGCCAAGGTACATCAGTGTCAGATCGCACCATTCGTCGTTGTTTGAGCCAAAGTGGACTTCATGGGAGACGACCAAGGAGGACACCACTGCTGAAAAAAACTCATAAAAAAGCGAGACTGGAATTTGCAAAAATGCATGTTGACAAGCCACAAAGCTTCTGGGAGAATGTCCTTTGGACAGATGAGACCAAACTGGAGCTTTTTGGTAAGGCACATCAACTCTATGTTCATAGACTCAAAAAGCAAGCATACGAAGAAAAGAACACTGTCCCTACGGTGAAACATGGAGGAGGCTCAGTAATGTTTTGGGGCTGCTTTGCTGCATCTGGCACAGGGTGTCTTGAAAGTGTGCAAGGTACGATGAAATCTGAAGACTATCAAGGCATTCTGGAGAGAAATGTGCTGCCTAGTGTCAGAAAGCTTGGTCTCAGTCGCAGGTCATGGGTTTTCCAACAGGACAACGATCCAAAACACACAGCCAAAAACACCCAAGAATGGCTGAGAGAAAAGCGTTGGACTATTCTAAAGTGGCCTTCTATGAGCCCAGATCTGAATCCCATTGAACATATGTGGAAGGAGCTGAAACATGCCATTTGGAGAAGACACCCATCAAACCTGAGACAACTGGAGCTGTTTGCTCATGAGGAGTGGGCCAAAATACCTGTTGACAGCTGCAGAACGCTCATTGACAAATACAGAAATCGTTTAATTGCAGTGATTGCCTCAAAAGGTTGTGCAACAAAATATTAAGTTATGGGTACCATCATTTTTGTCCAGCCCTATTTCATTAGTTTGTTTTTTTAAATAATTAGGTTAATCAACAATTCAAAAGTGATGGCTGATTTTGATGATTTAATTTTCAATAAATTTTTATTTATTGTTACTTTTGTGAGTTTCAAGTGATTTCAGTGAGAATTGTGGGTTTTTCCTTCTTTAACTGAGGGGTACCAACAATTTTGTCCACGTGTGTAAGTTATTTATTAATAAATGTCAAAATGTTTTTGAACCATACTGAATTTATTTGACGGTCAGTTTTTGATTACAGGCAGACTCTAATAAAACTACCAGGTTACATCAGCATATATCACAGTAACTCAGTTAGACATTATGATGTTCTGGACCTTTGCTGACTGGACCTCTCTGAATTTTAGCTGAGTACCCCTGGCTTAGAAGAAGAGGGACATGAGTCAACAACTTCTAATGACCCAACATCAGTCAGTGGAGAAAAAATAAGAAAAAGAAAGCAAAGCTAAATGAAACTATTTTTAATAAGCCAGTTGCTTGTCCTGTGAATACTGCCTCTTTAGGGAACACTACAGCTGGAGCTAAGGTTAACGTTCAGGAAAGGGAGCCTGATGGAGAGGAAACATCAGCTCTACCTGATGGAGAGGAAACATCAGGTCTACCTGATGGCAGGAGGAGGAGCTGCTGACGCTGTAATGTCTATAAGTATCTAATTGGTAGTTTGAAATAAAGGAGCTGCTGCTGCTGCGTGTGTGTGTGTGTGTGTGTGTGTGTGTGTGTGTGTGTGTGCGCGCGCGCGCGCGCGCGTGTGTACGCGTGGATGTGTGAGTGCACGCGCACATATATGAGAACCTGACCTGGCTTTGGTTTATGAGGTTGGAGTATACCCACTAGAAAAAACTAGACTACACCACTGGTTATGACTGTCATTACTGTGTACACGACTTGCTTTGATTTAGAGTTAGGGGAAGTGCAGTGGGGGCAGGCAATACAATGAAAGTCAGTCTGTCTATGCCTGCCAGCGCAGGAGCTTTATTGTGCAACAGCGGGCTCCGAAGCCCCGCCCACCAATGAAACGAAATATGGAGATGGTGATGAATTGGGGTCTATGGAGCAAAAGCTTTTTGGAGCCAACCCTAGCGGACAGCGTGATATTGCAAGTTTTTGACACTTCCGGGTGGGCTTCAATTCTGGAGGCAGATGCTACGTCCACTATATATACAGTCTATGGTCTCAAAACGAAAAAACGGAAGCACGTGACCACTGACCATCACGGGTCAAATAGACTCCCTACCAAAATGAAAGCCTTACTAATAAAAGATAAACTACGTTAAATAGCATTTTTATTTTTGCACAGTATTTATTATATACACTACTAGGGTTGTGATAATGTTAGAAAATAATAATAATTATTATTATTTTTGGAAACGTGTCTGACTTAATGCCGAGTATGCGGACGCAGCTCTCACTTTGGTTGTACAGGGACCGAACTGTGTCTCTTTTAAGCATGTAGATCTTCATTCATTCGGTGTTTTTTGTTCATTCCGAATCTTTCACATCATACTGATTTGTAATATTGATTCCATAAGGGATAAGAGAGTCCTCAGCCAATCCTGCCCCTAGTTGCTCTACGGTCCAGTGTGTTTGATGACACTTTTTACGTCACTGGCTCCAAAAAAATCCAAAACGGCGACCAGGAAGTAGCAAAATCAGGGCTTCATTTTCTCGGCGTTGAAACCAACGGGTGACGTCACGGTTAGTTTACGCCTGTTTGAGACCTGAAACGAAAAAACGAAAAATTGAAATCCAAAAAACGAAATTCGGCCGTAATTTGCTTGTGTTGGTTTCGTTTTTGGTTTTGAATTGAGAAAAAAAAAAAACTTTTTTCGTTTTTGGTTGAAAACGAAAAAACGAAAATTGAGCCGTTTTTCCATTTTTCGTTTGTTGGTTTGGTCAGAAAAACAGATTATACTTTTGGCCCCCGGACAAGGTACGTTTTATCCGTTTGTTTCCTGGCTATAAAAGACACAAGCAGAAACAAAAAATCAAGCCGTTTTTTCGTTTTGAGCAATAAACAAAAAAACAGGAAACGGTTCGTTTTTTCGTTTTTTCGTTTTCACCCCCAAAATGAAAATACGACTCAATATTCCGTTTCATTGGTGGGCGGGGCTTCGGAGCCTGCCAGTGCACAGTAAAGCTCCTGCCCATCACAATAAAGCTCTTGCGCTGGCATTCATAGACAGACTGATTTTCATTGTATTGCCTGTCCCCACTGCACTTCCCCTAACTCTAAATCAAAGCAAGTCGTGTACACAGTAATCACAGTCATAACCAGTGGTGTAGTCTAGTTTTTTCTAGTGGGTATATTCCAACCTCATAAACCAAAGCCAGGTCAGGTTCTCATATATGTGCGCGTGCACTCACATGTCCACGCGCGCGCGCGCACACACACACACACACACACAGCAGCAGCAGCTCCTTTGTTTCAAACTACCAATTAGATACTTATAGTGTCAGCAGCTCCTCCTCCTGCCATCAGGTAGACCTGATGTTTCCTCTTCATCAGGTAGAGCTGATGTTTCCTCTTCATCAGGTAGACCTGATGTTTCCTCTTCATCAGGTAGACCTGATGTTTCCTCTTCATCAGGTAGACCTGATGTTTCCTCTTCATCAGGTAGAGCTGATGTTTCCTCTTCATCAGGTAGACCTGATGTTTCCTCTTCATCAGGTAGACCTGATGTTTCCTCTTCATCAGGCTCCCTTTCCTAAATGTTAACCTTAGCTCCAGCTGTAGTGTTCCCTAAAGCGGCAGTATTCACAGGACAAGCAACAGGCTTATTAAAACACTGAAATGGTTTCATTTAGCTTTGCTTTCTTTTTCTTATTTTTTCTCCACTGACTGATGTTGGGTCATGAGAGGTTGTTGACTCATGTCCCTCTTCTTCTAAGCCAGGGGTATTCAGCTAAAATTCAGAGAGGTCCAGTCAGCAAAGGTCCAGAACATCATAATGTCTAACTTGAGTTACTGTGATATATGCTGATGTAACCTGGTCGTTTTATTAGAGTCTGCCTGTAATCAAAAACTGACCGTCAAATAAATTCAGTACGGTTCAAAAACATTTTGACATTTATTAATAAATAACTTATATATAACTGTATATCTTAAAATAAAGTGCAGAACTTAAAAAAGCATGACTGAACAACCTGAATTAACTTCTATACATCTTTAACAATACCTAAATCTCATAAATGTAAACATGTGAACACTTTTACATTTTTGTCTGTCTCATATCACTCCCCTAATATCTCTGCAGCTTAATGGGAGAGCTGAGCTGCTGCTTGTTTGAGCCATTCTCAAAACATATTTTGATTATGTTCATAGTTGAGAAAGCTGCCTTACAGCTGTATGTTGAGCCAAACATGGTCAGCATGTGACCACAGTCTGTCCTCTAGAGATGTATAAGGCACAAAAGATACGGTCCGAATTTCCATATAACCACTTAAAAATGCGCAAACACATGTATTAGTATGTTTTTTTGACATAACGTTCATTTTTTCTCTGTGTCAGGAAGCGGTGAAGCTGTATGGGACAGGGAATGATGTCTGGCTGAGAACAGGGCTCACTAAAGGCCGACCGCGGTCCGGATCCGGACCCAGACGCCGTCTATACGGGTGTAAATTTGACAGGTCGCTTCTATTTTACCGGTGCAGCTTTCCCGTGTTTATCATTGGTCTATCGGCTCAGAAACGCACAGACCAATTATGTCCGAGTTCAGGCATCCCATGTGACGCTACTCAGCCAATGACGTCGCTGAATCGCATCGCAGCTCTGCCTTCAAAAAGCAGCTGAGAGATGAGGGACAGAGAGGACAGTAATGATGGGAGTTCGGCTCTTTTCAGAGAGCTTTTGGCACTGCTTCCAAAGAAAAGCCGGTTCTTTCGGCTCCCAAATGGCTCCGAATTTATTATTCTTTGTAGTCTCATGTTTTTGCCTAACCTGGCAAATATGAATCATTTGTGTTTTGACAAACTCTTTTTCATTCAGTGTTTTTATGAGAAGCCTTATAATTGACTCATTTTGTACATTTGCTCTATTACAAAAACAGGTATTCTTGCTTTCGTTTATTATTTCAACCAAACTTTTTTTCACAAAAAATAAATGAACAAAACTCTGCACATGAACCCACAGAACCAGAACAGAAACAGAACCAGACTCAGTATTCAAACAGTATAAATGTCTTCAGAGCAGGCTGACATTCAGAAAAATCAGATGGCTGAGCTTGGATGGGCTGATACATTTCTTCTTTCAGTGAATATCTGCCGTGTTTTTGAGAAGATTCTCTCAGATGGAAGAAGTTGTCTCTCCTCCATCACCTTCACCAGGTGGGGCAGACTGAGGCCTTGTCCTGCTCCAGCTCAGTGGGTCGTCTGCTGGTTGGATGAGGGGTTCCTCTAGATATGATCCTCCATTACCACATCAGCTGTAGGATTTCTCCTGAATCATCTCCTGTAGCTCTTCCATCAAAGAGGCTCCACACAGCAGAAGTTTGAGGTTCCTCCTCCACTTGGTCCTCTAATGGTGGAGGTGTCAGACTGCTGCTCATATTCTCTGAAGTGTCTCATCAACAGCTCTGTTGTCACTGAAGGCAAGCTTCTTTAATCGAGGATCCAGTAACATGTTTTCTGCTAGGACAGTGTTAAACTCCATACTCCATTAAATACGTTAGGAGTCGGCTCTTCAGATTCACGACAAAGCATCGGCTCTGAGAGTCGTATCTTTTGTGCCTTATACATCTCTAGAGGACAGACTGTGGTCACATGCTGACCATGTTTGGCTCAGCAAACAGCTGTAAGGCAGCTTTCTCAACTATGAACATAATCAAAATATGTTTTGAGAATGGCTCAAACAAGCAGCAGCTCAGCTCTCCCATTAAGCTGCAGAGATATTAGGGGAGTGATATGAGACAGACAAGAATGTAAAAGTGTTCAAATGTTTACATTTATGAGATTTAGGTATTGTTAAAGATGTATAGAAGTTAATTCAGGTTGTTCAGTCATGCTTTTTTAAGTTCTGCACTTTATTCTAAGATATACAGTTACATATAAGTTATTTATTTATTTATTTATTTATTTATTTATTAATAAATGTCAAAATGTTTTTGAACCGTACTGAATTTATTTGACGGTCAGTTTTTGATTACAGGCAGACTCTAATAAAACTACCATGCAGGTTACATCAGCATATATCACAGTAACTCAAGTTAGACATTATGATGTTCTGGACCTTTGCTGACTGGACCTCTCTGAATTTTAGCTGAATACCCCTGGCTTAGAAGTAGAGGGACATGAGTCTAGAACATCTAATGACCCAACATCAGTCAGTGGAGAAAAAATAAGAAAAAGAAAGCAAAGCTAAATTAAACTATTTCAGTGTTTTAATAAGCCTGTTGTTTGTCCTGTGAATACTGCCCCTTTAGGAAACATACAGCTGGAGCTAAGGTTAACATTTAGGAAAGGGAGCCTGATGAAGAGGAAACATCAGCTCTACCTGATGAAGAGGAAACATCAGGTCTACCTGATGAAGAGGAAACATCAGGTCTACCTGATGAAGAGGAAACATCAGCTCTACCTGATGGCAGGAGGAGGAGCTGCTGACGCTATAATGTCTATAAGTATCTAATTGGTAGTTTGAAATAAAGGAGCTGCTGCTGCTGCTTGTGTGTGTGTGTGTGTGTGTGTGTGTGTGTGTGTGTGTGTGTGTGTGTGTGTGTGTGTGTGTGTGTGTGTGTGTGTGCGTGCGTGCGTGCGTGCGTGCGTGAGTGCACGTACACATATATGAGAACCTGACCTGGCTTTGGTTTATGAGGTCGGAGTATACCCACTAGAAAAAACTAGACTACTGTGGGGAATTTTCATTTTACACATATATTAAACTATCATGTTTTTTATTGCTTTTTGCTTATTACTTATAATCATTTTAATTACTCTTTTGCTTATCAATTACAAACATCATTTTATTACTTTTTTACTTATTACTTATAATCGTCATTTTAATTATTTCTTACTTATTGCTTAGATCATCATTTTATCACTTTTACTTACAATCATCATATTAATCACTTTTGCTTATTACTTATGATCATCATGTTATTACTTTTATTCATTACTTACATCATCATTTAATTACTCCTTTACTTATTACTTATATTCATCATTAACCTTCGTTGATCATATTATGTGTGCTTGCAACTTGTATTAACCCTATAATCAAATGTAATAAAGTGCTTATGAATGCATGTTTGAGTTCTAGCTCATAACCTGGAAAAGTGTTGATCTAAGCAGGTTGTGCAGGTTTCAATATCTAACTTAAAGGAAAGTGTGTTTAAGGTAAATGCTTGATGCTCCACTTGACTAAAGGCTTGTGGTTACAACTGACCTTTCAAAGAGCTGAGGGGAAAACTCTCCCCCTCGCTTCAAACTAACAAACTGAAATAAGAATAGCATCTAGGATGGCAGTTTAGTGTGGACAGGTGACAGTTTTAAAATTAAAAATAAAGAACATCCGTTAAAACTATGCAATACCTGGAAGAAAGAGGGGGGTCTGCGGTTACAGAGATGTGCAACTTGTCACGTACTCACAGAGGACAGAGACAGGGTAAAAGGTTCAAACAACAGCTAGATGTTTAAACAAGAATAAAAGTTAAAGTATTAAACCATAAAACAATATTGGGGAATTAAGATTAAAATATAATGTTCATAAGAAAAATACTTAAAAGAAAATGTAATCAACAATGTCTTAAATTAACAGTAAATTGGGGACAGGCATAGAAATCTTATATTAACCTATGAGGATCCTAGATTAAAATAGGGATAAAATCAGATTAATCTGCCTTATACAAATAATTGAATTATTGATATTGTTGTACTATTATTAAATATAAATTTAATAAGCTGAATTAATAAAACTCAAAGCTCAGCATAAATTGAGCAAGAAGCTCAGACCTGTTGTCTGCAGAAAGCTGAGTTGTAGTCTGTGCAAAGCTCACAGGAAGTCACACCTCAGGCAGGCACATACACACACATGCAAAGTACTCTCAATACAGGGTGAAGACGGCTGTGGTTGGACGAAGACTGAAGACATCCGGCAGTGTGAACCAATCAGAAGACAACAGCTTCTTAGTTAAAAACTCATGTAATAGTTTAGAATTCGCTCTTTGTTGTGAACAGCTGCATGCAGAGGAATATTGTCTTAGTTTTAAGTCAGATCTGATGCCAGCTAGATCAACATAGAGTCTGCATGCATGCATTTCTGTACTATCCAATGCGTTTTTACTAAATATTCTTAAATGAATATTTTGACTCTGGGTCATCCTTGTCTCCGAGTGTTTTTTCCCTCATTAACAGTACCAAAGAATCCGCTCTGACACTACACCACTGGTTATGACTGTCATTACTGTGTACACGACTTGCTTTGATTTAGAGTTAGGGGAAGTGCAGTGGGGGCAGGCAATACAATGAAAGTCAGTCTGTCTATGAATGCCAGCGCAAGAGCTTTATTGTGATGGGCAGGAGCTTTATTGTGCACTGGCAGGCTCCGAAGCCCCGCCCACCAATGAAAGGGAATATGGAGTCGTATTTTCATTTTGGGGGTGAAAACGAAAAAACGAAAAAACGAAAAAACGAACCGTTTCCTGTTTTTTTTGTTTTTTTGTTCAAAACGAAAAAACGAAAAAACGAACCGTTTCCTGTTTTTTTGTTTTT
This sequence comes from Acanthochromis polyacanthus, assembly GCF_021347895.1. Classification (NCBI taxonomy): domain Eukaryota; kingdom Metazoa; phylum Chordata; class Actinopteri; family Pomacentridae; genus Acanthochromis; species Acanthochromis polyacanthus. The sequence continues at coordinate 39,195,262 of NC_067115.1, read as the reverse complement.
TGCTCAAAACGAAAAAAGGAAAAAACGGCTTGATTTTTTGTTTCTGCTTGTGTCTTTTATAGCCAGGAAACAAACGGATAAAACGTACCTTGTCCGCCCCTGACCAGCCTTCATGATTTTTCTTGCGCTTCAAATGCTGGCACTGAGCTTAAATGCACAGTTTGTTCAAATATGCTGTCAAAGAAATTCCTTCAAACCAGAACACCTTACAACATTTGTCTTCATATTTATCACATCTCAAGTCATTCTGAAGAAGAAATTTGTGTGTCAACATTATGTTCACGTTAATGCAGCCTTCATATTTTTTCTGCGCTTAAAATGCTGGTACTGAGCTTAAATGTACAGTTTGGTCAAATATGCATCAATGAAATTCCTTCAAACCAGAACACCTTAAACATCATTTGCCTTCATATTTATGACATTTCAAGTCATTCTGAAGAAGAAATTTGTGTGTCAACATGAACTTCACGTTAATGCAGCCTTTATGATTTTTCTGCGCGTCAATTCTCGCCTGAAATTTCTACTGAAGATGTACAGAAAGTAAATTGAATGCTGTTCTTGAACTGTTTGGAGTACAGGCATGGTTGGGGTCTCATTTGAAAGCTGACAACCTGAATTTTCACCCAGTTCAGTCAGAATTACTCTCGGTGCTACTGGCACAGAGTTATGTATGTTGGAACACTGAATTAGGATGAATTTTATTCTCGCCTAAATTTCTTCATGAATAAAACACCTGAAAATTAGTGTGGCAGCACTGTGACACCTTGAAACACAAAAAGGCAACAGCCTGGGGTCTTACATAGTTCAGGACAAAATTTCAGAGCAATACTACAAGAAATGAGTGTTTCACACATGTTTTTGTACTAATATGGCCCGGCGCTGTCAATTTTGGACACCCTCTGTACATCCTCTGCACACTCTGGGCAAAAATGGTTTATGTTCATTTTTCAGCCCGTTTTCACATTACTTTCACTCCAAAAACTCATAAAGAACTCAAAAACGGCACTTCAGAGTGGCTCCAGTGTGGATCGGAGAGTCTGGGAGGGAGAGAAGAGGCTCCGGCTGCGCTGCGCCGGAGCCTAGGTGTGAAGAGTCATAGAACCCTGCTGGCAGAGGCTCTATTTATATCCTGCTATTCAGCAGGCTCATTGGCTACCAGCCCTGTCAGTCAAACGTTTCCTCTGACGTGATTTGCTCAGAATTTACTGACAAAAAGAGGTAGATCCAGATTGGTCAGTCTCGGCTACGGTTGGCCATTTAGGGCTCGTAGGCAGGCCAGAGTCACTTGATTGGTTGAAACGTGGTGTAAACATAAAGGAAAGACTTCAGTTGCCATGGTGAGTCCAAGAGCACATGGATCTCTGCAGAGCCCGAGGCTGAATCCCAAACCGCCCCCTACACACTATCCCTACACATTACCCCTCCGTTTGCGCGTTCCCGCGGAGGGTCCTCCATATTAAGGGCCGTCCCAAACCGCGTAGTGTGGAGGGAGAGTGGACTGTTCAGCCCTTAAATAGCGAGTCTGCATTGATGCTCACTCTGGACAACTTTTTCAGGAAGTGAAACGTCGAAATGGAGGAGGAAACAAACATATTGATGTGAGTTCCACATGCGTCCATTATTTCTCCCACGCCTTTTTCACACTGACAGAACATCACAAAAAGAGTGGTGTAAAAAGATAAATCAAAAGAAACAAATCTTCTTCTCTGCTGACGTTTGATTTAATTGTGCACCCCCTGACACCTTAAAATTTGAACACAACTGACAGAATTCATTTATTCATTTGTTGGATTTGAAATGCAAGATAATAGGATTGGAAAACATGTGAGTGAAAAAAGTGGGATGCTTTTGTCTTCTGGAAGCAGCAGCGATCCTTGGTAGTTGCAACCTGTTCCACAGCGCTACAGCCAAGACAGTAGGCGTCTTTGTGTTACCATGGCGATGACATCTTCCGTTTTCCGGTGAGGCGACAGGGAGTCCCATTCCTGACGAACCGTCCCCCTTCAATAATAGGTGCTCTCCACAGCTGCGAGTGTGACTTCTTTTGGAGTGACACTCGGTAGTGGAGGGGGAGTGTGTAGGGGGCTGTTTGGGATTCAGCCCGAGAGATAGTAAGAGTTGCGACACTTCCCATAGGGTGCTGTTGTACGCTTTCTTCTGGTCTACTTCCGGGTTGTGGAGGCTTGTTTAGTTCCTAGCACCGCTTCGACAGTGATAGCCACCGTTCATTTGCACTGCAGGTTGTTGAGTATATGTGGAGGTAAGTTGATGAAATGCCTAGCTCTTTTGAATTGTCAACTGCCTATATTTTATCAGAGGCTCTTTATGATGCATATGCTGAGCTTTATTTGTATTTGCGCAGCGTAATTATATATATTTTTTATCTTGGTAGACAACCGAATTTCTGCTACTTTTTTTTAGCTTGACTCTGCTGTTAGCTGTGAAGTTATCTCCAGGGATATATAGACGGATTAATTGTTGATGAGTCACTACCTCTTTTTAATTTTAGCGTCTTTATATTATATCAGAAGCCCTTTGTGGTGCATACATTTATCTGTATTTGTGAATATTGGCAGATGACCGACTTTCAGGCATTGCCATGTGCTTGTTAGCTCTTCTTTGAAAGCTACCTAGCTACATCGCTACCTCTTTTTAATTGTCAAGACTACGTCCTTTATATGAGACCCTTTATAATGCATAAACGTATCTATCCATCTGCCAGTATCCCGAGAGCCCTCACTGAAGACACGAAAACCCTCATCAAAGTGTACTAAGTAAGTGTATGGCAACCTGCATTCTTTACATCAAAATGTTTTGAATTTATTATATACAGATTACAATTTGATGTTTACATCAACTAATTCAACAAATAATCAGACTCAAAATTGATTACTATGTACATTACAGAATTTTGGACAACAAAATGGTACTAAAAGATTGAAAATTGATGTACAACTGATGCACACAAAATAATAATAATAATAATAATCATAATAATACTAGTAATTAATAAAAATAATAAAAAAACAAAATTTCTGTTTTTTCTAGGCCAGAAATGAGAGGCTTACAGATGCACAACACATTTTAAATCATTTTCGTCCCTCATGGTTGCTGGTGCTGGGGACAGGTGCTGGTGCCTGCTGGTGCCTGCTGGTGCCTGCTGGTGGCGACTGCTGGCGGCGACTGCTGGCTGTGGCCACTGAGGGACACTGGATTCTGCGGGCAGTGTGCTTGGATTTGAGAGGCCGAGTATGTCCATGACAACGAGAAAGGTATTTGGCAGTGGCCTTACTGTTGTGACCTTCGGTGAGGAAGTCTGCCCAGTTTTTGTTGCCTTTTTTGTCTGACTCTTGCTGCCAAGGTGTCCCTTGTCACGGATATTTATCTTCCTCTCAGCCCTGATGCACTTCAGTTGAATTCTCAATCTCAGCCTGATGTAAGTTGTCACATTTTTTTTTTCAACTCATGGCATGAGGGAAGGTTGCTGTTCAGACTCATGGCCTCTCTTTCCAGCTCTGCCACGACATTGGTGTGCCAACCTGGTGTGCAAAGTGTTGAATATGTTCTCTCCCTATTTTACTTCATCTACTTTTTAGTGTCCAGGACACACATGAAGAGGATGTCTCCCCACACACAAATCATTTGATTATTTTTTTATTATTTCAAAAATAATTGTAAAAAAATAACATGTTGTTGTTTCTCCCATTGTCAATAAAACATACTATTTCATTCATCAAAGCATAATGAGTTGTTATTCTTGAATATATATTTTGTGTATGTTTTGTGTATGTAAAATGGTTATAGTGAGTCAACTCCTGCCTCATCAGAAGTGGCTGGACACTATCTGCTGAATGGACTGTAGGATTTCTGGATATATGTTTTGATATATGTTTGTAAGGGTTTTCTCCACCAATTATAACCATAAGATTATAATAATGTTTCTGTAACTGGGGTTAAGATTACTTTGTGCAGAATTATTAAGTAGTCTAACTAGTTTTCGGCCAGTGAAATATTTGAGTTAGCCTAAAAATAATAATGCAGCATCTGAAGCATCTCTTGCTGCAGACAAGAAAAACCTCATAAAGTAATCAAGGGAATAATTTTAGCTCAATAAGATTATGAGTAGAATTTCGGTAGCTGAAATCAAATACAAGTTAGGGACCAAGATGTGAACAATAAACCATTGAGTCAACTGGATTTAGTTACTAAACATTTATTTACTAACAACAACAACAAGACAACAACAACTAATTATGATTAAATGATGTCTATCAACTAAAAGCACAGCAAACACGACGAGCACAAAGCACTAACACAAAACAAACAATAAGCAGAATGTTAATGACGGGGAAGGAAAGGAATAGAGTACAATATTACGACGCAATATTGGGAGAATATTGCGTTATAATATGGCGCTCTGGGAGGAAGGAATTAGAAGACCACACCTGAAAGCAGCCGTAACTTTTAGTGAAAATTTGCCAAATGAATGAATTTAGGGAATCTAAGAATTTAGAGGAATGCACCAAGTATTCAGTGATTGAAAGGTACTTGTGTGCCGATGATGATGATCATGAAGGTGACAATGATGCGTGCGGTTCGGTCGGCCTGTGGAAGCGGGTCGGAACAACGGTGGACAGAGTGGAGCCTCAGAGTGATGGATAGCAAGTCGACTTCAAAATTCAGGAGAACTCAGGAGAACTCAAAATGACTCAAAAGAACTCAGAGTGGTGCTATCAAGAGAACTCAAAATGGTGGTTTCAGATGTGGTCTTTTAAAGGGTGCCTTTGCATATCATTAACTCAGCAGGGGTCTGGTACATCCCCTGTCAGGGAAGGCCGAGGTCCTGAGGTCCCACAGAGTTACATTTTCAGGTAATTTCTGTAACTTTCCAAAATATTGAAATTTGGTGAACATGGTTTATCTAGGAGCATTACTGATAGATAGCTGATTAAAATGTTACCAAAAATGCTCATATGTGATCGGCAGACAGGTTAAAATTATGACATTGATACTAATCAGGAAGAATAAAATATTAAAAGTAAGGCAAGAGGTAGATTTATCACACAGTCATTGAAAAGTTCACTTGTTTGGTGAAGTGGATGTACATAAAAGGAGTTTTGTCCAGAATTGGGAGATGATTGTCTTTGTTAGCTTTGAGGTGAGTCCAGAGTTCCTTTGTCTGTGAATGGAATGTCTTTGAAGTGATCCTCCAGGTTTCTGAGCTTCCTCTCCTCTGTGGTTCAGGAATCAGTCAGAATTTTATTGCCCTCAATTTGTTTCCTTTGAGGCTTGATGGTGCTTGGGGTTTTGAGCCAGTCTCTTGCTAAGACAGGTTCAATACACATCCTGGAGGTCTGTATTGGGGGAATCTTTTAAAGTCAGCTCTCGGCATCACCTCCTGCTGACTTAGTTCGTCGCACATCCATGCCAGTCATGTCCCACATCTGGCATGGCATCTTGGTGTCACTCTTGCTTTGCTGATCAAAAGGAGAGCCTGTCTCCATCCTGTGGCTGCAGAGGAGCTAGGACTCCAGAGCTTAGGTGGAGGAATAAACAAAACCCTGTCCTGGTTCTGTTTCATTGTTGATGATGGCTGGTGGATCTTACAGGACTGTTGTTACTCTGCTTTTCAATAACTCCCAGACTACGGGTAAGTGAATCAGAGAAATATAGACATTGTCTGGAAATACAGTAATCCAGCTGGGCAAAAATTAACATCTTCAATCATCTTACATTTCTGTGTAAAAGTCGATTTTCCATGCTAACACGAATGTGAAACATTCCCTCCAAAACCCCAAAAGTGTCTTTAATATGTCACCTTACGGCTCAAAATGTAAAACTGACATTTACATACATACTCCAATGAATTAATAATCAAACAAGTACTTGGAGGTGTGATTTTATTCCTTTTTTACCATGAAATATAATCGCCGCTCTCAGTCCCATAGAAGGAAATGACAGCGCTGCCTCTGTTTGGAACTATTCAGGCTTCCATGAACCACGTGACCGCCCCGCTGCGAGAGCATGAGTGTCGCAACTCTTACTATCTCTAGGGCTCTGGATCTCTGCAAGCTGAACAGTACATTCCTGACGACAGCCTGGTCTTATTCATAGATTTCTATAAAGCATTTGACACGGTTAGTCATCAATTTATATTCAAAACACTTAATATCTTTGACTTTGGAAATCGCTTCCTAAACGTTGTCCAGGCACTTTATAAAGGAGGAAACAGCTCAGTAAAATTGGCTAATGGAACTTCACCCAGATTCTGCATAAATAGAGGGATAAGGCAGGGTTGTCCATTAAGTCCTTTTCTCTTTTTGTTGGTAACACAAATAATGAATGTTCATATTAAGAAATTTAACTTTGAAGGTATTCAAGCATTCGAGAGTTACTTTAAGCTTTCCCAGCTAGCAGATGATACTGCCATTTTTGTTAAGAATCATAGAGAAATAGATAAAATTGTAGAGTGTATTAGAGTTTTTTCAAATGTTTCTGGCTTGAATATGAATGTGGGTAAATCCATGATATTGCCATTGAAGAATTGTGTAGAACAACAGATACATGATATTCCTGTTAAATCTAGAGTGACTTACCTGGGGGTAATTGTTGACAAAAACCAGACTGATCAATGTACACTTCATTTTGAGCCAATTATTAGCCAAATAACAAATAGGTTTAAAATGTGGTTAATGAGAGATCTGTCAATATATGGTAGGACACTTCTTGCTAAAGCAGAAGGAATATCACGGTCTGTTTATCTTTCTTTGGCAATGGATATGCCATCAAAGGTACAAACAAAATTAGATCGTATTCTGTTTGATTTCATTTGGAAGAACAAAGTACATTACCTAAAGAAGGATATTGTGTGTAACAAGAAGGGAATTGGGGGGCTTGAAGCACTCTCTTTCCAATTACTGAATAATACATTTAAAATTAACTACTTATGCCGTTTGTTAAAAGAGAAGGTGAATATTTGGAACGCTATTCCTAATTATGTGTTTGACTAGGTAGGAGGAATTAACTTCTTACTAAAATGTAATTACAAGATTGAGAGAGTCCCTCTTGCTTTGTCAAACTTTCACAAACAGGCATTACTCTCCTGAAGGCTGATTTACAAGCGGGGCTTCTCGCCGACCAGTTGCTTCCTTTGGAATAACGAAAGTATTCAACACAAAAATAAATCATTATTCTTAAAACCATGGTTTGATCAGGGAATCATTTGGACGAATCAACTAATTAATGACCAGGGGCAAATCTTTAACTACAATGACTTTACGACTGAATTTAATTTCCCGGTTTCGCTCAAAGAGTTGTCTCCAATGCTATCCCGGGGGGCCTAATTCACCTCCTAAAAGGTGTTAAATTTAACCCTCAAATTCAAAAAATAGGAAAACAATTATTTATTGAACAAATAGATGTGATAAGGGGAAAATGCTCAAACAAATTTGTTAGAAATCTCATACAATCAAAAACAAGAGCTGCAGCTGTGTCTCACTGGAACTCCTTGTACGGTGAGATTGACTGGGACAGGGTGTGGCTGGTCGACGAGAAGTTCTGTATAAACAATAAAATTAAAGAAGTTACTTATAAAATGCTCCACAATATTTATCCTGCTAAAAAACATTACAAAGGTTTAAATTAGATATCAATTATAATTGTAGTTTTTGTGATAGTGAGATAGAGACTATTCCACATTTGTTTTTTCTGTGTGTGCACAGTAAGATATTCTGGTCTAAAATACAGCAATTTCTATCAGATATATCTGGGTGAACAATCTGCCTCCGGGAGAAGGACATCTTATTTAATGTTAAAAAAGTAGTCAATAAAGATTTGGCAACTTTTATACAATTGATTGTCACTTTAGGGAAATATCATATTCATAAAGTTAAATGGGCTGAAGAGAAACCAAATTGGAATAAATTCTATAATGAAGTAAAACAATATGTGAATGTGATTAGACAGGTTCGCCATAAAAAAGCTGCTAAAACCCATGAGCTCTTTGAAAGATACTGTCCTAATATGACTCTGTGATTTATTGTTTATGTTCTGCACTGTTACAAATGGTATTGAATTGTTATATACTGTCTATAATGATATTGCAACCTAAATATTGTGCGTGGGGGATGGGAGGGGAGGGATGTTGTGAGTGATGTTGCGAATGAAGGGCTTGCATGTGTTTTTGTTTTTCTTTCTTTTCCATTGTATTGTCTATTGTATTGTTTAGTGTATTGTTCTTATTTTCAATAAAGGTATGTGTCCGAAATCGCATACTAACGTACTACATAACTACATTCTCAATGAGTATATACTGTATACTACGTACTATAAGTATGATTAGAATGCCGACCGTTCACACTGTAGTATACTACTCCGTTTCCCATAATGCATTTCAAACCTCCGACGACAAAAACCGGAAGTACGACTATCAAATATCTCGGCTGAATGCCGGCTTCAGGTCGATTTTACGCTAACAAACAGTCGCATAATTAATGTGGCAATTTCAAGCCGGCACTCCTCATGCAGTTATTAGCCAGATTATGCGAATCGTTTCAGTTGTAGCTGCAGGCTACTCGAGGTAGCTGCTACTTGTTCTGTATGCAAAGCGAGCTGCTGCAACTAGCTGCTAGCATTCAGTAGCACGTTGTGAGGCGTCTGACAAATTTAAAACGTTGGTCAGAAAACGCCTATTTCTCAAATCTGTGGGGTGATTAGGATGACTACTTAACCACATAAAATAAAATAAAAATCGCCGCGGTCCGGCCACATATCCCGCGGAGGCTTGCATTTCGGTGGATAGCTCGCAAAGCATTATGGGGCGGTTGAGTATGACTAGTGTGGTCACCGCGCATACTTAAAATTTTTCCGGATATAGTATACATCCGGGTATTTCTCGCGTACTCAATCTATTCATACTATCCAATGTGAACGCACGACATACTTAATTTGACGTCACATTTAGTATGAGTAGTACGTTAGTCTGCGATTTCGGACACAGCACAGGCTTACTAATCTACTGACGATTCAGTCGATCGGAGTGTGACATCCCAACTGGAGTAGATGAAGCTTTTTTTCCACAGTTTATGCGACTAAGAAATAAACAAATTACTAAATATATACATACAAATATACGTTTAATGATAATTATCATATAAATTCACTTCGGGTGCCAAAAAAGCGTCAAAATAAGGTACTTTCTAACTCTGATATCTATTATGTAGGTCTGGACTACTTTGTGTCATTGACGTTGTGTTCAACATGCTAGGGGATCCCTAAACCCCAAACAGAAGAAAAACATGGTAGTAGCCGTTCGTTTCCCGTCCAATTGGCTGTGTAAGTTGGATAAATTAGATTGTTTGCTTCCAAGTCAAAGAGAAATCTCGGCATTTTCAGTTAGCTTCTCATTCGCTTGATAAACTGTTAAATATGTTGTCGTCCGTCGCCTCTTTGTGTGCGCGAAGGGGGAAGAAAATATTGGCTTCCACGTTGTCCATCTTTTTGAAGCCACCACATGCACCAGTTCTGCATATGGTGGCTCGACTACGGCCATCCGGGCTTCTCGCACCGACTCCATGGCAGCTGCCCACAGGACTAACTTCCAGGTGCCTGTCAGCGTCCTGTCCAGAGGACACCGACCCTCTGGACCGCTTCGGCTCGCTGTCCGCCGACATGGCCTCCAGGAAGTTGTTCAGGAAAAGCAGCTCCGGTATCCGTGACCTGCGACACCAAGAAAACGAAGAAGAGGAAACATCTCCTCGTCTGAGGCCCGGGAGGAGAAACACGCCGTACTGGTACTTCTTACAGTGCAAGAGGCTGGTTAAAGAGAATAAGGTTGGTGTGACTGCGCTGGTGTGTTCTGCCAACTTCCTGTGGTGCGTTTTTAAACCTGCTTTGTGCTGTCACAGCTGCAGGAGGCGTTGGAGATGTTCAACAGAGACATGCTGCAGGGAGAGAAGCTGCAGCCGGAGGAGTACAACTACTCAGTCCTGATCGGAGGCTGTAGTCGAGCTGGACAACTGAAAAAGGCCTTCAAACTCTACAATGATGTAGGAAGGTTTTGTTTAGATGCATTCACTCATAGTTCACTAGCCGCACCTTGCTAAAAAAAAAAAAAGTGCATTCTAGTACAATGTTCCTGGAGTAAATCCCTCAAAAAAAATCCCTCCAGAATTTTCAGCTTTCACTATTTTTGAGAGCTGATGGTTCAAGTTTAAGGTAATTTTCGACTTGATGTCAGAAAAACAATATAATGTATGGGCACCACAAACAACAGCAACATCTCTAGCTATTCTTTGTTCATGTTTATGATGCACAGTACACACAGAGACACACACACACACACACACATACACATATATATATATATATGTGTGTGTGTGTGTGTGTGTGTGTGTGTGTGTGTGTGTGTACACACACACACACACACACCTCTAATGCCAGCGAAAAGGTTGGACACACCTTTTCGTTCAGTGTTTTTTATTATTTTTAATTATTTTCTGCATTGTAGAGTAATACTGAAGACACCAGCTTCATCACAGCATGTGATAGCTTTTGCAACTGCATCAACTACATTCAAAGTTCTTAAAATTGTTACCGATCGATTGATCTTCATGTCTTAAAGTAATGATGGACTGTCGTTTCAACTAATTTACGTGGTTCTTGCCACACTTTTGATGACAACAGTAGTCAATTCAGGCTATCCACTGTGTACTAACCCTACCTCTGCACCACACAACTGATGGTCTCAGATACATTAAGAATGCAAGTAATTCCACAAATTGACTCTTGACAATGCACACCTGTTAATTGAAACCTGTTCCAGGAGACAGCCTTATGAAGCTGACTGAAAGACTCCCAAATGTTTGCAAAGCGGTCATCAAAGCAAAAGGAGGCTACTTTAAATAATCTAAAATACAAAACATATTATGATTTGTTTAACACTTTTTTGTTTACTACACAATTCTGTATGTGTTATTACATAATTTTGTAGAAATCAAAAGAAGTAAAAACCATTGAATGAGAAAATGTGTCCAAACTTTTGACTGGTACTGTATATACACATACATGCATACAGTATCTAGTACTTGGGAAAAACCAGATGCTTGCAACCCTGCCAGGCCTCTAATAATTTCTAAAACCACTTACACTTTACAAACTTCACATAACTGACATTCACATATAGTCACAACCTGTGCTTCATTTCAAGGGGTCTCAGATCAGAAATATAAAAAATTGGTTAACTAGTTAAACTTCAGTGTCCCGCCGGCAGTACACTTACTAATTTGCATAGGAATGTCAAGAATGTCCGAAGGCTGCAAACGCGATTATACAAACACTATACGCCGATGGAAAGCTTAGATTCTCACGAATCCGCCGGTATAAACCACTTTCAGGTGTGATTACCACAGCAGGTGAGAAAAACACATTTGTCCAACAAAAAACGAATATCCATCCATCTGTTCTCTATACACGGCTTCAACGCACACAGCGCGACTCACATTTCCGGGTTCATTATTACACACAGATGAAAATATTCCACAAAAAGCGGCCATAATCCAACCTTTTACATCCAGACGACACAAGCCAGTAAACTATTTTGTCCAAAACATGTCCTGAAGTCGGTATAAAATCCACGAATCGGTCGTTTTCAAGGAAATGCACCTCGCGATGCGCGTCCAATATTCCCTGTACTTCTCATCATATTTTTTATTTACAAATAGATTAGGGATTTTTTGTACTGAAAATGGCTGGAATTGACTGCAGCTTAACTGAGTAATACTATAGCATTGGAAGTAGCTGAACCAATATTGTGTGCGTGTCATTTGTTCTAGAATCTACATACATTGATTTTTTTCTAATGCTGACTTTATTCTACAAAAATATGAAATGCTGAACAATTACAACCTGGTCTCATAATTGGTCAAAAATTACACTGTTCTTAGTTTTTATACTTAGCTCACGAGTTGTACCTCTAGCTTGCCAATATATCTTCTTTTAAAGATATACATTTGTGACAAGCATTAACGCATAATCAAAGAGCTTCACAATAAATGTAGTTGTTTACGAAATGCAATTATTTATGTGTCCCTTCCAGATGAAGAAGCGAGGTCTCGAGGCTGGAGATGCGACCTACACCGCACTGTTCAACGCCTGTGCTGAATCGCCTTCGAAACAAGCTGGTCTTCAGCAAGCACTGAAGCTGGAGCAAGAACTTCACCGCAAAAACTATTCCCTGAGCACCATCACATACCACGCTCTTCTCAAGACTCATGCCGTCACCAACCACCTCCAAGCTTGTATTCACACAGTCAGGGTACAACAGATTCCACACATGAATGAGTTTCATTGTAGTTTGGTTCACCGAGCTGTGTTTCCTCTAATCATGGGTTTGTGTGTGTTTGCAGGAGATGCTACAGAATGGACATGCTGTGACTCAGGAGACATTTCACTACCTACTGATGGGCTGCTTGAAGGACAGAGAAATAGGATTCAGACTGGCTCTACAAGTAGGGAGATGATTTGAAGGCACAACTCTATTAGAAAGTAATTTTTTTGACATTAAGGAGAAACCTCTCGATCATTGGGATAGTCAAACTGATGCAAGATTTATGAGACCAGGAACAATGTTTGGGTGTATTCAAAATCTGAATCCCTGTAGTTAAACAACAGTCTTAATATAGATGCAACAACTTCTATGCACTGGTGGCACCCTTGGCAGAAGGCATTATGTTTTAGGGTGGCTTGTCTGTCGTATTTCACATTTAGTGGAATACTGAATTGGTGACAGTAATCTTGGGTGAACCACAGACTAAATTCCATTTCAAAAGACATGAAATTGAGCACAGTACATGGTAAGCTAGCTTTATGCTCCTGCTGCAAACAATCTCCTCTCTAAAGGTTTTCAAAGCATCAGTGGGCCAGCATTAGGGTTATGGCTTCCTCATTGTTTTTCTAAGGAGAGCAGTGCAGCTGAAAGATGCAACCTGATGCACAGTATGGAAAATAAGTATTTGATACACTGCCGATTATGGAGAGGTCTTTTAGTTTTATCATAAATACACTTCAACTGTCAGAAACGGAATCTAAACATAAAATCCAGAAAATCACATTGTATGATTTCTAAATACTTAATTTGCATTTTCTGGCATGAAATAAGTATTTCATCACTTACCAACTTACCAACCATTCTTCTCTCATTTCCTGCATTAATTGCAAGTGTTTGAACTCGTTACCTATACAAAAGACACTTGTTCACACATTCAGTCAATCTGACTCTAACCTCTCTACCATTGGCAAGACCAAAGAGCTGTCTAAGGAAACAGGGGACAAAATTGTAGACCTGCATAAGGCTGGGATGGGGCACAGGACAATAGGCAAGTAGCTTGGTGAGAAGGCAACAACTGTTGGTACAATTATTAGACAATGAAAGAAACTCAAAATGACTGTCAGTCTCCCTCGGTCTGTTGCTCCATGCAAGATCTTGCCTTGTTCAAAGGAAGAAGAAGGATGAGTACAATCCCAAGAACACCATCCCAACTGTGAAGAGCATGCAGGTGGAAGCATCATGCTGTGGGGGTGCTGGTGCTTTTCTGCCAAGGAGACAGGACGACTACACCGTATTGAGGATGAATGGGGGCATGTATCGCAAGATTTTGGGCAACAACTTCCTTCCCTCAGTAAGAGCATTGAGGATGGGTTATAGCTTCCAGCATGACAATGAAAAGACACAGCCAGAACAGGTAAGGACTGGCTCCGTAAGAAGCATTTCAAGGTACTGGGGTCATCTAACTGGTCTCTAGCCCTGAACCCAATAGAAAATCTTTGGAGGGAGCTGAAATTCCATGTTGCCCAGCAGCAGCCCCAAAACCTGAAAGATCTGGAGAAGGTCTGTGTGGAGGAGTGGACCAAAATCCTTGCTGCAGTGTGTGCAAACCTGGTCAAGAACTTCAGGAAATGTCTGACTTCAGTAATTGTAAACAAAGGTTTTGGTACCTCATATTAAGTTCTATTTTTCTATTGTATCAAATACTTATTTCATGCAATAAAATGCAAATTAATTATTTAAAAATCATACAATGTGATTTTTCTGGATTTTTCTTGTTTAGATTTTGTCTCTCTCAGTTAAAGTGTACCTACAAAAAAATTACAGATCTCTCCATTCTTTGCAAGGGGGAACACTTGCAAAATCACCAGTGTATCAAATACTTATTTTCCCCACTGTATCATTTGTGACTAACCAGACAGCCACTGCACTGTCTGGCATGCATAAGAAGTTATATTGTACAGCGTGACTCAGAACTTCGGACTGGCGACCTGTCCAGGGTGTCCCCTGCCTTCGCCCGAGTCAGCTGGGATAGGCTCCAGCACCCCCCGCGACCCCAGTGAGGATAAAGCGGTGTATAGCGAATGGATGGACTCAGAACTTGTAATAATGTTATCACACAGTGTCAATAACTTTAACAACTGTTAAAGTATCTTAACTGTCAATTTTCTCTTCAGGTGTGGCACCAGATGTTGCAGTCAGGAATTATTCCAGACACAAAGAACTATAATTTGCTCTTGAGGCTTGCCAGAGATTGTGGGATTGGCAACACCGGTTTGGCTACTGATGTTCTGCTGAGGGACTGCGAGAGTCAGAAGCAGAGGACAGGTGTGTTTGAGTCCAGGTGCAAGGACGTAATAGACATTGACCTACTGGAGAGGAAGTTGTTTTTGCAGCCTGATCCACACAGTGACACTCAACAGGACAGCAGACACAGTGAGGAGTTCAACAGCAGACAAGATTCAACCTATATGATGCCCATCAGACAAAAAGAAAACACGCCACGTTCTGTGAACATAGCAGCAGATACTACTGTCCCTAACCTACTGGACCTTTTTGAAGGAAAAAGCAGTGACATTATCTCCCTCGGCACTGTAGACAGAGCATGTGATAGACTGGGCCTCATCGGTGGTGCTGAAGGTTTCCTGGAGAAGATGGCAGCAAAGGGACTCAGTCCAGACCTCAAAACTCTGACCCTGCTGGCTGACATGATGGAGCCAGGCTACCAGTCACTGCAGGCGTTGTTAAAGGTCGCCAAACAGCATCAGGTGAAGCTTGATGCTGTGTTCTTTAACTCGGTGATTCACAGAGTGGCAAAAGCTAATGACCTGGAAGGAGCAAAGGTAAACATGCAAATGTACTCTCATTTCTCACGCTTAGTATTAAATAGCTGTAATAGAATTGGTTGTATATAGAACATTTTCTGCATTTAACCAAAACAAAAAGCTGTGTCCTCATCACTCTTTATATTCTGCAGTGCAGTATTCATTTAAACTAGGCTCTCTTGAAGAAAGAGGAACAATGAAAGCTGTTTGTAGAAAAAATGCAGACATGTGAGAGACCAAACCATCTGTTAACAAATGTATCCAAACCACTGCAAACATCTGAAGATTGTTTTTCTTGTAAACTATCAGAGAACTTTAAGTGTGTGTTTAGGTTTATGATGCACTTCTTTCTTTCCAGGCTGTGCTGAGTGTAATGCAACAATGGAATGTGAAGGTGGATATACAGACATTTGGATGTCTTGCGTTAGGCTGTGAGCGAGAGGAGGATGGCCTTCAACTGCTGAAAGACATGGCGGTGACAAAAAGCTAACTATAATATATACACTGATCAGGCATAACATTAAAACCACCTGCCTAATATTACATCGGTCCCCCTTATGTGGTCCAAAGGGCTCTGAACCATTGGTCCTTTACCAGAGGACCTCTCAGGGTGTCCTATGCTGTCTGGCACCAGGATGTTGGCAGTGGGTCCTTTAGGTACTGTGGGTACCTAAAGGACCCACTGCATCCTGTTGATGCTTGATCAGAATTGGGTCTAGGAAGTTCAGAGGTCAAATCATCATCTGGGGTGATTTTCATATTCCCCAAAATGTTCCTGATTGGTTGGTGTTTTTGTAAGGTGGTGGGGTGCATTTTCTTGCATGGGGACGTTTAGGATTCCCATTTGCAAGAGGGAGTGTGCTTGTTCTGAGACAATGTTTATTTTGGTGTCTTAGTCTCATCAACAGGGACACCAAAATCCAAGGTTTTCCAGCACAACACCACACAGTACCAATGTGATCAATGCTATTCACTTCACCTGTCAGTGGTCTTAATTTTGTGGCTGGTCGATGTATATAATATATATTAATTTTATTAAGGATATAAATTGTGCCAGTTTCTTTTTTACCATAACAAAATCAACTACAATAACAACAGTATTTTTAGTATGAGAAGTAATACAAGTAGTTGAAAGATGTTGTGTCAGCTTGGCACACCTGGATTTTCATTTTTTCCCCACAGGAGGCAGGTTTGAGACCCAACATCCATGTGTTCTCTGCTCTAATTGGCCAAGCAAGTTGGAGACTGGATTACATCTACCTGAAAACAATCCTGAAGACCATGAGTGACATGGGAGTGTGTCCTAATGAGGTCATTATCAGACAGCTGGAGTTTGCTGCACAGTATCCTCCCAACTATAACCAGGTGAGCATACATGCAGCACTTGAGGGCGCAAAAGGCTCCAACCAGTCAGTCAAACTGTTTGTTTCTGATGATTAATTGAGTAATCGGCTATTCCTGCTGCTCACCGCTTGCGTCTCTGTCTCCTCGTCCATTTTGGATTTTGCGTTGACATACACGTTACAGCATCAAATGTGGACATGAGCGCGTTGTGCAACAGAAATAACTGTCCAGGTGGAGCATGGGCATACATCCACGCCATATTGTGCATATAGAGTATAGTATATAGTGGAATAAGCAAAGCTTTTCAGCCCTAGTCACAACATCTAATTTTTAGTGTGGCCAATGTTATCACTTCATCTATAGAAATGCTTAAAAACAATGAAATCAGTCTATCAGTGTGTCTATCAGATTATTGTGTGTTTTGTCTTTTTCTTAATGCAAATTAGTAACACTCAAAAATAACGTGTAGGGAGGCTGAGATAGTCTGGAATTATACTGTGTGTTTTCAGATTGTCAACCAGATGGTCATTCTTACTGGATTGTTTTTGATATTATCCTATTTGTATTATTAACATTATATCAGTACTTAATTTTTAACAATCAAGGTTACCAGTATATCACGACACCTCTAGTCAGTACATATCTGACCATATATCTAAGTATTTGTGTGGACAGGTAAGTGTAGTCTGTGATCACAGCCAAAGTACTGTCAGACTCTTTTGTAGTCAAAATGGAACATAAACTTACACAGGCGATTTCGTGTCAACTCAGTGAAGGTGGTTGCTTGACGACCTCAGAATCTCTTAAAACTTTGTAGGAATGATATTTGGCATTTGAAACTGACATGCTAATTTTTTGTAGCAGAAATTCCGATATTTTCATAGGGTTAAACAATATGGAAGGATATTGAAACATGAGACATAAGTGGATGAGTCTTCCTTCTCCTACTGTTCCAAACTTCATCAACCTACCTATGATTCAAGATGTCTACTAACTTGGGCTGAAAGGATTCCTCAAGTTATTCAAGTAATTTGATGACTAAAATTCCTCGAGGCAAAACTCTCTAAGTCAAGGCTTCATTTAATCCACTACATACTAGACACTAGGTCACTAACTGGCAGACCATGCCGGACCCAGACTTCATCCTATACAGACTATAAGTTATAAGGTGATTTTAAATTTGATGGGACGCTTCTGTTTTAACCGGCACAGTTTTTGTAGTCTTTAGGGCATTTGTCAGAGGTTGAGTTACGAAGACAGTTTGACATAGACTTGCTTTGTGTCAGTCGGCTCGACAAAAACTAAAACTTCAGACAGTTAAATAGGTGGTTTTCAACTGTCTTTGTTAACTCGGACTAAATGCTTCAAACTTGCCCACACAAATGGGAGTACAAATGCCTCATTTTGACTCGTTTTCCACACAAAATGAACTGATTGTGTTCAGCAGTTTCTGTCAACAGGGTGTTTTAATAGAGAACAATGAGGAATAGAACAATTTCTGACGATAAAAAGCTGTGACTGTAAATTATGTAAGACAGGAATGCTGGTAGAAGACTGTTAATTATTTTTATTTTACTGATCAATGCAGATGACTATTTCTAACTGACAATTGCACAATAAAACTATGACATTTCATATGTTTAAACATGATATATAAGATATGAGGGGCATGAAGGTCTGACGCTGTCTCGTAAAGAAGGAAATCACTTTCATTTGTGTCCAAATCAAAAGGAAACTAAAGTTACTGATTGAACATTCTCTGTAATAAATACTAATAAACAATCAGTTTTCTTATTTGTGTTTTATCAGCTGCAGTACCAGCAATTTTAACGGACCAAGCATATACAGTCGTGGTCAAAAGTTTACATGTAAAGAACATAATGTCATGGCTCTCTTGGGTTTCCAGTTATTTCTACAACTCTGATTTTTCTCTTAGAGTGATTGGAACAGATACTACTTTGTCACAAAAACATTTATGAAGTTTGGTTCTTTTATGATTTTATTATGGGTTAACAGAAAAAGTGACCAAATCTGCTGGGTCAAAAATATACATACAGCAACATGAATTAGCAATTTTGTTGACTTAGAAAGTTGTGTCAATGAAATGAGCTTCATAGCATTGCCTCTTAACTTCTTGAGTGTTTATGAGTGACTCCGGTCAGGTGAGAGGAGAGGCTGACATGATTGAAATCTCCTGATTATTACAAGTGCCTCAGCATGTTGAGTATGTATCCTAGCAACAGTATCATGCAACACATCACATGGAACCAAGTCAGTTACTTTGGGTGGAACGTATACAAGTATTGTTATGATGTGACTGAACTCCCTTGGGACATAATATGGCCGAAGTCCAACTGCCAACAGTTCAATATCTGGACAACACAACTTCTCCTTAACCGTTATGTGTGAGGAGTTACACCATCTGTGGTTAACAAATAAAGCCAGACCCCCTCCTTTCTTCTTGCCACTAGCTTTAGCATCTCTGTCTGACCTTATGAGGGTGAAGCCAGGTAAATCCACAGTTGAGTCTGAGTTGTTTTGATTCAACCAGGTCTCAGTAAAACACAGGAGACTGCATTCACGGTATGTTTTGTCCGTCTTCACCAATGTCTCCAGCTTGTCACTTTTGTTTGGCAAAGAGTTGACATTTCCCATGATGATTGATGGAAGAAAGGGCTTGTATCTCCATTTCCTAGCCTTCACCTTTGCACCAGCACGGCAACCACGAAAACACCTCAAGATGTCCACTGGAATTGGATGTTGCAGTCCAGATTTGTTCTGTCTCAATGGAATAAAGCTCCTCTCTTGAATAGATTCTTCTCCCAGCAGAAACTTCCATCAGCAGTCGATAAAACACGACAAAATATTTTTAAAAAAAATGTAGCAAAAATACAGCAAGAACTGAAAACAGTTAAGAGACACCAAACTTTGCAGCCACTTTCACAGGCGCAGGTTCCGGTTCTGGAATTTCACGATGGAGAGAGTGTAGGCAGTTCTTGTTTTGGACGGCTGGTCTGCTCTAATCTATAATGCGCATTTCCCAATGACTCAAATAACTTATCCATTTCTCTTAGTATATTGATATCAAAGCCTACACTCTCTCCATTGTGAAATTCCACACCCGGAAGTCGGTAAAGCGACCTCGGATGGAATAAAAACCTCTGATTGGCTGAGCGGGAAAAGCGTCTCTCTGACTGGCCGAAAAGTCTGTCAATCTCAGAGCATAGAATTTATACACAGATCGGATCGTTTTGTAGTTTTGCACCAAATATCTCAGCGGGACCGGAAGTACGATTTCTGATTTGCACCTGTAGATTTCTGATTTGCACCTGTAGAAAACAGAGAATGTGTGACTCGTGGGGAGGATTCGAGTGGTTGTAAGTAGCAATTTGTGTTCGTGTGTTAGAGGACACAGCTATTTTCGTGGTAAATTATTTCACATACTTATTGCACAAGTTCACATTCAGATTTGCACATATTCAAATTCTCACTTCAACTTCACTTCATACAATACAGGTGCACAAGTATGTTTTGCACTTAATGTGCTGCAACAATAGGTGCAAAATGTGAGCGTGTCAGTGTTGAAATATGTGACTCGTAGAGAAGGATTTGTGCACCTGTAAATATGATTTTGTGAATGTGTATTTTTGTGTTGTATTTGTGGGAAGAAAAAAAATCGACACAAGAAATTATTTTACAAGTACACAACTCATAGAGTGTGGGAAATCATATTTGCTGATACACATACAAATTTAATGTACACAACTACAAATTCGATGTTACAGGTGCTCAAACATTTTGCACCTGAAATACCTCCATACACACAATTTGGGGAAGAAAGTTTGGAAAGGTAAAGTGGGAAGATGGCGATGCTCCCGCGTAAGAAAATCAGTACCGTTTGGCAGTATTTTGACGCAGCAGATGACAACAAGGTCGCCTGTAGGCTGTGTAAGCAGAAACCAGTGTTGCCAACTTAGCGACTTTCTCGCTAAATCTAGCGACTTTCCAAAGCGTCCTAGCGACTTTTTTTTTTGTCAAAAGCGACTAGCGACAAATCTAGCGACTTTTTCTGCTGTTTTGGAGACTGACAGGAAAACTTGGATCATTCTGCAGTTACTGTCCTCAACAAGCAGCAGGTGCTGCTGTGAGCTCCTGCCCATCCCAAAGCACAGGCTGTCAGTCCAGTAACCCCGCAGCAGTCCTAGTGTCTGATTTGAGGAGACCCACATCACTCCGCGGCCAGACGGCAGATGAATCCGCATCCGCAAAGTCACTACAGATCCCATCCAGACTTACGGAGCGGGATATAAATGAAAATGTTTCTTCACTGTCATTATGTGGCTTTATAGACTAGTCGCAAATTTTATTTGCGACTAGTCGGTGGGGAAATTAGTCGAAATTCCCATTCCTAATTCACACACACACACACGCTTGCAGCTTGTCATGTCAGTTGATAAGAAAAGCCCTCAGAGAGCACAGTACTCTGCCAAGACTGTTCATTCCCTGATCTTCCGCTGACCACAGGTGTGTGTTATTCATGTGTGCGTTATACACGGATACCGAATCCTGTGACCTAAATATGCAACAGGCGACAGGAATGGATGGGACTCGGAAACACCCCCACAATTTAATCAGTTATTCTTTGTACCAAGTCTACAAGTCCACAGCGGTGGATTTGTAGTAGGTTCACAATCATGTGATTGTCTGCAGGCCGCTGAGGTAGTGTTCACTTGTCATGGTTACCGTGCCGGTATCAGATGCCGTGCCACTATCTCAAAGAGAAATCCTTAACAAATTCATGGATCCAGACTTTAAGCCACATTACTGTCAAAATCAAATCACTTGTTCTTGTATCATTTCTGACCTTCCCTTAGAATTTCATCCAAATCCGTTGGTCCATTTTTGAGTAATGTTGCTAGTGATTCACGTACGCTGATTGTCACATAACTCCGCCGCATTCATTGGCGGAGTAATTAATCTAACTTACCTTAATTCTTTCAGTGCTCCAGCTTGCAACAGCTACAAACAGCTTAAATCACGGTGATTTGTCTGGTCTGTGGTCCGCTCGTTGCTGCCATTCTCCTAATATGTTTTGCAGAAGAGAAAAGTTTGTCAATCGATGATTTTTTTTGTATTCCATTACAATATTGCACAAACATGATGTGACGTACGCACATCGTTTGTGCTGGGGGCTGCTATGATTGGTGGAACTCATGGGAAGCTGGCCAAAACTGTGGAAAAGTTGCGGTGACTGGACAAAATTGCAAGGTCGTGCAGAATTCGTGGAGATCGGTTGAATTTGTGTGAAATGGTGCTATCTCAACATCGCGAATTCCTGGAGGGACTGATCTATGTTCAATACCCCTGTACTATACTATATATGTACAATACCCCTGTACTATGCATGTACAATACCCCTCTATTGTACTATGTATGTACAATACACCTGTACTACACTATATATGTACAATACACTGTAGGTGTCAGTCCGTCTTCCAACAAGTTGGTTATTTCTGTGGCTCAGGGAGCAACAGGGAGAGCCGATTACTTGATTAATCACCAATATAATCAGTAGAATACTCAGATACTAAAATAATCGATAGCTGCGGCCCTACTACAGCCATGGCTATAAGTTTGGACACAACATGACTTATGTCTGTTTTGATGTCTATTACAGAACATAACTAATATTTTTTGACAGCACCAGTTTAATTAGTCAACAAATCAACAAGGGATATAATATCAATAAATTCCAACAATTGGATCAACTTTGTTCCCAAAACATATATGAGAAGAAAATAACAAAAAAAATGCAGTACTTTCACAACCGAATTTGGTAAGAATAACAAAATCACACCAAACTCTTTTGATGTTTTTTTGAATATGAAACTTAATATAGTTCTCAGGAGTTGTGTATTATCACCCAAACACTTCAGTATTTTGTGGTATTTTCTAAGATTCACATGCGTCATGGTACTTGTGGCCAAACTTATGGCCATGGCTGTACTGACATATGAAAGCTTTCTCAGTATTGGAAATGACATTCCGATAGTATTCTCACAATAACACTGATCAAATAGATCCTATGTATAAGAGATATTGCATCTGCCCCCACACTCTGGAACTCCCTACCCCAACACATCTATGACAGCACCAACCTGACCACTTTGAAATCACTCACCAAAACCCACCTGTTCAGATCTTTTAATATATAACAATTTATTTTTGTGATATGTTTTATGACTTTTTATGATGTTCCTCTAATGTTTTCTGATTTTATAATCTATGTAAAAATGTCGTTGAGAATTTTTGAAAAGCGCTATCCAAGTAAAATGGATTTCTTTGTTTCCATTTTTTTAAAAATTCACTTTATTTGCAGATTCTGAACAAATCCTGAATCTGAGAGGTCTTATAGGACTCTAGGTCCTATACTTCAAGAGATATGTACATCTGGAAGTGGCATTTTTTTCAATTTCCAACTTGTAAGAGATATATATATTCAAAATTTCCATTGGGTGAAAAATGATGAAAATGTTCAAATTTCAGCTAAAACATTGGCTGATGTCAGTTTCAGATGCCAAAGATCATTCCTAGAAGTGTAAACAGATTCTGAGATGGTCAAACAACTGACCTGCCCTAATCTTGCTAAATTGCCACAAAGTGACCCACTTGGAAGTCAAAACAGGCTACACAGAAATAAGAAGTAAATGTCTGAAAGCCAGTGGTGACAGCTTAAAGCGCTTTTTCTCTTGTTCAGAACAGTATTGTTGCTTTGCTTCAGAGTTGTCCATCATTAGTGTCCTTTAAAAGTGGACATAAAACCCTAGATATCATCCCCCTCACTGCCGAGGTGTGTGGTGGCGTCCGCATAAACATACATCTTCGCACAACAGTTGAGGGTTGCCGCTGAGCGTTTGATGTCTGAAATCAAACTTTCAGTCAATGACGCCGGTCAACACCATAGAATACAGTCTATGGTCAGCACAGATAAAGTCTCTGTCGCGAAAAGTCCGCCTGCATATGATGGTGACATCACGGTGACATCGCTCACTTCACCTCCTACGTCCTCCTACCTGATAACGTGTGTCTGTACTGACTGGAAATGTCCTGGAAAAGTCCTGGAAAATCATTTCGGGGAAAGAGTGGGAACCCTGATTGTCCTTTGTCTCTTAAAGTCAATTTACTTGTCTTAAGGCCTCATTTAATCCAGCACCTTCTTATATCACCTTTCAGTTAATGCTCCAACAAGCTCCTCTTTTATAAGACAACAGGATTTGTGTTTTTTCTGTTTTCCCAATCCCAGTACAAATCCAGAAACAACTACTTGGTCCACATAGATGGTTTCCGTGGTTACTACCAGCAGTGGCTGAGAGATATGCCTGCTCATAACGCTGAGGACGAGCAAGTGGAACTGCAGGCTGATGCTTCGGTGATGAAAACAAAAGCTCCAGACGGACTGATGACCCAGCAGGACCAGGGTGCAGAGAGGAGATGCAGTTCTCCTAACAGGAACAAGACACGCACCACTGTGGCAGCTCTGTAGCCGCACTCTTGAAAATATGACTACTATTACCTCTTCTTGTTCCGCTGCTTCTCTGTGTTTAGCTTTGGAAGCCTGTGTGGATTTGGATTGAAGCAATGGCTCATGGACTTTGCCTTGGCCTTTTCCTTGACATTGTAGTATTGTAATTATCAAGGTCAGTTTCAGCTATCAGTACATGATTCCCGAGACAGTAAACTTTTTTTCTGACAGAATTTTATTTTATTTTGAACTATCCCAAACCTGAATTTCGTGTGATTGGTTAATGAACAGGTCCATTAAGTAAAAAATGTATTTGTTTTCCTCAAAGAGAGCTTTCTTAGCAATAGTAAATTTAGCACATACCTGTATGCAGGACGGGGGCTGCACAGTGCAGTTAGCGCTTTCGCCTTGCAGCAAGAAGATCCCCAGTTCAAATCCCGGGGTGGGCCTGGAATCTTTCTGCATGGAGTTTGCATGTTCTCCCTGTGCATGTGTGTGTTCTCTACGGTCCCTCCGGCTTCCTCCCACAGTCCAAAAATATGCTGAGGTTAACTGGTTACTCTAAATTGCCCGTAGGTGTGAATGTGAGTGTGATTGTTTGTCTGTATGTGTAGCCCTGTGACAGACTGGCGACCTGTCAAGGGTGTCCCCTGCCTTCGCCCAAGTCAGCTGAGATAGGCTCCAGCACCCTCCACGACCCTAATGAGGATGAAGCGGTGTATAGAGAATGGATGGATGGATGTATGCAGGACTAAAGAAGCCTCTTGGATATGAGGTAAAATGTTCTGAATTTATTCTAAATGAAATTGTCCAGGATATTCCCTGCCTTATCTGTACTTAGAATGTTATTTCATGGCAAAGAGATGTCCATTCCATCCATCCATTCTCTATACACCGCTTTATCCTCACTAGGGTCGCAGGGGGTGCAGGGGACACCCTGGACAGGTCACCAGTCTGTCGCAGGGCTACACATACAGACAAACAATCACACTCACATTCACACCTACGGGCAATTTAGAGTAATCAATTAACCTCAGCATATTTTTGGACTGTGGGAGGAAGCCGGAGTGCCCGGAGAAAACCCACGCATGCACAGGGAGAACATGCAAACTCCATGCAGAAAGATCCCAGGCCCACCCCAGGATTCGAACCAGGGATCTTCTTGCTGCAAGGCAAAAGTACTAACCACTCCTCCACTGTGCAGCCCACAAAGAGATTTAGTATGTTCCATTAAATTGTGACACGGTTATGTTTACAAACCTTTAGAAGTGCTGCTTGAAAGTGAAATTTAAGCTGAAGTTCCTGCGAGCCTAATTCATCTGACTGTGGGAGGAAAATTAGTTGTTTGCTGTTTTCAAATTTCATTTTGTAAGAACAAGAATTCAGTTTTGACATTTAAAGAAGATGCTTGACAATGTCTGTTTGAAAATGTGGTATAATAGTACAATAAGATGCTGTATTTTAATTAATGATATAATTCAAACATGCTGTTAAACTGATTTGATGAATTTAATCCATTTTGTACTAATACCCTCAATAAATAACGTCCAAGTGAATTTGATCAGAAGCACACAGATTCTATTAAAAAATGATAGTATTGATTGGACATTACAAAGAGTTACAGTTGCACAATAGCCAAGCATTCAGTTGATTTAATTTTAGCAAAGAAAGTGAACTCAAAAGAGGTCATTTGTTTAAAACAGACAAAACAAATTAACAGTTTGAGAATGCTGATGTAGTTAGCCTACACTTACAATAATTTTGAGCATTCAGTCTGTTGCCAATGTTACTTGGGTGATTTAACTCTACAGAATATAAAATTTCCTTGCAATACTTTGCAGTTGAATGTTACTTGCATATATCAGTTGTGAGAAATTGTATTTCTGTGATTTAGCAGTGAAAAGTAAAACTGCAAAGAAAAATTTGATTTTGCCTTGTTTGCAGCTTTTGTTATACAGGAGTATTTTTTATTTTATTTTTTGCATCGAAAGATTGATTTAAGTGGTGGCAGCGACCAGAATCTGCTGGGCCAAAAGAAAAAGACACAAAAGAAAAAAGAAATATTTGTATGAATATGCTTATACACACGTGGACAAAATTGTTGGTACCCCTCAGTTAAAGAAGGAAAAACCCACAATTCTCACTGAAATCACTTGAAACTCACAAAAGTAACAATAAATAAAAATTTATTGAAAATTAAATCATCAAAAACAGCCATTACTTTTGAATTGTTGATTATTGTTGATTATTTAAAAAAACAAACTAATGAAACAGGCCTGGACAAAAATGATGGTACCTCTATAAAAGATTGAAAACTATTTGACCAGAGTGACATGATTAACTCAGGTGTGTCATTTAATTGACATCACAGGTGTTTCCAAACTCATAATCAGTCAGTCTGCCTATTTAAAGGGAGACACGTAGTCACCCTGCTGTTTGGTGAAAAGGTGTGTACCACACTGAACATGGACAACAGAAAGCGAAGGAGAGAATTGTCCCAGGACATCCGAAAAAAAATTATAGACAAACATCTTAAAGGTAAAGGCTATAAGACCATCTCTAAACAGCTTGACGTTCCTGTGACAACAGTGGCTCATATTATTCAGAAGTTCAAGACCCACGGGACAGTAGCCAACCTCCCTGGACGTGGCCGCAAGAGGAAAATTGATGACAAATTGAAGAGACGGATCGTTCGAATTGTATCCAAAGAGCCCAGAGCAACCTCCAAAGAAATTAAAGGTGAACTCCAAGGCCAAGGTACATCAGTGTCAGATCGCACCATTCGTCGTTGTTTGAGCCAAAGTGAACTTCATGGGAGACAACCAAGGAGGACACCACTGCTGAAAAAAACTCATAAAAAAGCGAGACTGGAATTTGCAAAAATGCATGTTGACAAGCCACAAAGCTT
Source organism: Acanthochromis polyacanthus (assembly GCF_021347895.1). Lineage (NCBI taxonomy): Eukaryota > Metazoa > Chordata > Actinopteri > Pomacentridae > Acanthochromis > Acanthochromis polyacanthus. Next base: position 39,168,341 of record NC_067115.1, on the reverse strand, counting down.
CTGGGAGAATGTCCTTTGGACAGATGAGACCAAACTGGAGCTTTTTGGTAAGGCACATCAACTCTATGTTCATAGACTCAAAAAGCAAGCATACGAAGAAAAGAACACTGTCCCTACGGTGAAACATGGAGGAGGCTCAGTAATGTTTTGGGGCTGCTTTGCTGCATCTGGCACAGGGTGTCTTGAAAGTGTGCAAGGTACGATGAAATCTGAAGACTATCAAGGCATTCTGGAGAGAAATGTGCTGCCTAGTGTCAGAAAGCTTGGTCTCAGTCGCAGGTCATGGGTCTTCCAACAGGACAACGATCCAAAACACACAGCCAAAAACACCCAAGAATGGCTGAGAGAAAAGCGTTGGACTATTCTAAAGTGGCCTTCTATGAGCCCAGATCTGAATCCCATTGAACATATGTGGAAGGAGCTGAAACATGCCATTTGGAGAAGACACCCATCAAACCTGAGACAACTGGAGCTGTTTGCTCATGAGGAGTGGGCCAAAATACCTGTTGACAGCTGCAGAACGCTCATTGACAAATACAGAAATCGTTTAATTGCAGTGATTGCCTCAAAAGGTTGTGCAACAAAATATTAAGTTATGGGTACCATCATTTTTGTCCAGCCCTATTTCATTAGTTTGTTTTTTTAAATAATTATGTTAATCAACAATTCAAAAGTGATGGCTGATTTTGATGATTTAATTTTCAATAAATTTTTATTTATTGTTACTTTTGTGAGTTTCAAGTGATTTCAGTGAGAATTGTGGGTTTTTCCTTCTTTAACTGAGGGGTACCAACAATTTTGTCCACGTGTGTAAGTAGAAGGATGCACTGGTGATTTCCTCATCTCAAAAAATGTATTGAAACAAAAGGTAACAACAATGGTAGTTACACCACAACAAAAAATGTCAATGTCTCAATATCTCGTCATGTGCCCTTGAGCATCAATTACAGCTTGACAACGACGTCTCATGCTGTTCACAAGGCAACTTATTGTCTGCTGAGGCATGGCATCCCACTCTTCTTGAAGGGCAGCCCTCAGGTCATTGAGGTTCTGGGGTGCAGAGTTTCGAGCCTCTACATGGTGACTCAGCTGATCCCTCAGGTTTTCAATGGGATTCAGGTCTGGAGAAAGTGCAGGCCATTCCATTTGAGGTACACCAGTCTCCAACAGCCATTCCCTGATGATGCGACCTCGATGAGCAGGAGCATTGTCGTCCATGAAGATGAAATTAGGCCTGTGTTGTTCATGTAGGGACACAATCACTGGATTAATGATGTTATTCAGGTAGTATGGGCTTGTCACTGTACCATTCACAAAGTGTAGGGCAGTTCTGTACCAACTGGACACCCCTGCCCACACTGTAACACCATCACCATCAAAAGCTTGCCTGGTGACAACAGTGGCTGATGCATAGCGCTCTCCCTGATGTCTCCAACATCGTTGCCGGCCATCATTTCTGCTCAGCATGAATCGACTTTCATCAGAGAACAGCACTGAGGCTCACTGGTCCCTCGTCCAGCGTAAATGCTCCCTGGCCCATGCAAGACGATGATGCCTGTGCCTGGTGTGTGGTCAGGTACCCGTGCAGGTCGTCTAGCGCGCAGACCACGCTGATGTAAACGCTTGCGAATGGTCTGACGTGACACTTGGGTGCCTCTCACCTCCCTTAAACGTGCCTGGAGTTGAGTGGCATTCATCATCCGGTTTCTCAGGGCAGTGTTCACAATGCACGGGATGTGGCCAAAGGACATCCACTTCTACGCCTTTCTGTGACTCTTCCAGTCTCTCGATATCTCTGTTGCAACCTGCTGATGACACTCTGTGACACTCCAAGCTCAGTGGCTACTTCCGTCTGAGAACGTCCTGTTTGAAGCATTGCAATAGCAAGGGACTGTTCATCCATTGTTAGGTGTCGTCTTGGTCTCATGATGTCAAAATGTGAACAGCATGATGAGGACGACTGTTTAAACACCTGCTCTAATAGAACCAGGACATTTATTGGTCAATTCAAGGATCAAACACCTGCTGTGATTTTTGCCGTTAAGCTCCTCGTTAGAGAACAGCAACTTGTGCAAAAACTACTGAAACATTTAACAGTTGGACATGTGCATTCAAAAGCTTAGAGAAGGTCACATTAAGTTCACCTGTAAAGGTTTGAAGGCATTTTAGGTTCGTCCTGAAATTTCACCCAAAAGCTGAATATCCCTAACTTTTTGTGAGTAGTGTATGTTTATATGTTAAAATATGTTTTAAAAAAACCCAAGAAACTACAGGGCATGTCACAGCTCTATAAAGAATATATATTATTGTGTTACTAAACCAAGTATAATATTTCTTAAATGTCCAGGTTCTCCTAGCAGTGTTAGACAGCATACATCTGCACTGTGTTTGTGAAATATGCTTTGGTAATTTCAATTTGTTAAGAAATCAAAATAAATCTGGACTCTGAATCAGAAAGTGAGATCACACGCATCACACGCAAGTGAACCATCCAGTACCAAAGTAGAAATAATAAAGTTAACATAAACAAATATAAAGGAAGACAGGAAGGTAAAGGTACAAGAGGGGATTTGTACCTCAACTGGACCAGCAGCATTTCCCTCACGTGGCTGACTGAGCCACAGTTGCATGGGGGATTGCTCTCTCTCTGTCCCCAAACTATGGTGTTTCCAGGCTTCCTTGAATGCCTGAAGATGCTGCTGCAGCTGTGGGACGTAGGTCCAGTGGAGAGCGAATAACTCCAGTTCATTTTCAGGGTTTAGAAACCCTTCCACTTCCAAATTGAGAAATAGTGTGTGGAACAAGTCAAGGACATTTCCATACACATCGCACCATAATCTTTCAATTCTGTAGATTAAAAACAAACAAAAAAAATACATAATTACTCTAAATTTTACAACTGCATGTATATAACAGGAATTTCCTTTCCAGTATTTTAAAAATATATCTGATGCTCATGATCGCAATTAGTTACATAACCATGTATCACCTTTGATTATGTACACTGCATCCAGTGATGTGGGAATGTCGGCCTGTTCCTCTCTGGCTCACCGTGTATTTGGCCACAGCAACATTTTCCCCACCCTTCAGGAAGTTCACATATAAACAGGCAAAAAGAAAAAAGGAACACTATTTTTCAAAAGTTCTGTTCGTTAGTACTTTTGTTGTTTCAATGCAGGAGGGAGTATTGTTAATGCAATATTTCACTTTACCTTATCAGATCTGACAGCGCTGCCTCTGTTTGGAACTACTCAGGCTTACATGAACCACGTGACCGCCCCGCTGCGAGAGCATGAGTGTCGCAACTCTTACTATCTCTAGAGCTCTGAGTAGTTCCAAACAGGCAGCGCTGTCATTTCCTTCTATGGGACTGAGAGCGGCGATTTCACGGTAAAAAAGGAATAAAATCACACCTCCAAGTACTTGTTTGATTATTAATTCATTGGAGTATGTATGTAAATGTCAGTTTTACATTTTGAGCCGTAAGGTGACATATTAAAGACACTTTTGGGGTTTTGGAGGGAATGTTTCACATTCGTGTTAGCATGGAAAATCGCCTTTTACACAGAAATGTAAGATGATTGAAGATGTTAATTTTTGCCCAGCTGGATTATTGTATTTCCAGACAATGTCTATATATCTCTGATTCACTTACCCGCAGTCTGGGAGTTATTGAAAAGCAGAGTAACAACAGTCCATTCAGCAGATAGTGTCCAGCCACTTCTGATAAGGCAGGAGTTGACTCACTATAACCATTTTAAGACATACACAAAATATATATTCAAGAATAACAACTCATTATGCTTTGATGAATGAAATAGTATGTTTTATTGACAATGGGAGAAACAATGAGGGTCTTCGTGTCTTCAGTGAGGGCTCTCGGGATACTGGCGGATAGATAGATATGATAGATATTAATAAATATATTTGTTAAATACTTACAAGTATAAGTTTATGCATTATAAAGGGTCTCATATAAAGGACGTAGTCTTGACAATTAAAAAGAGGTAGCGATGTAGCTAGGTAGCTTTCAAAGAAGAGCTAACAAGCACATGGCAATGTCTGAAAGTAGGTCATCTGCCAATATTCACAAATACAGATAAATGTATGCACCACAAAGGGCTTCTGATATAATATAAAGACGTTAAAATTAAAAAGAGGTAGCGACTCATCAACAATTAATCCGTCAATATATCCCTGGCGATAACTTCACAGCTAACAGCAGAGTCGAGCTAAAAAAAAGTAGCAGAAATTCGGTTGTCTACCAAGATAAAAAATATATATAATTACGCTGCGCAAATACAAATAAAGCTCAGCATATGCATCATAAAGAGCCTCTGATAAAATATAGGCAGTTGACAATTCAAAAGAGGTAGGCATTTCATCAACTTACCTCCACATATACTCAACGACCTGCAGTGCAAATGAACGGTGGCTATCACTGTCGAAGCGGTACTAGGAACTAAACAAACCTCCACAACCCGGAAGTAGACTGGAAGAAAGCGTACAACGGCACCCTATGGAAGTGTCGCAACTCTTACTATCTCTAGGGCTCTGGGACTGACACCAAGAAAGGATCAGTGAGTAGGAATGATACATCAACATCAACGTCTCACTAAGACCACAAACTGGATCTGATCAAATATTCAATAGTCAACCATGAAAAACAGTAGTACTGTAGGCAGACAACTATAAAAATGAATGAGGATGTCAAAAGTAGTCATGAACTGATCAGTGTCATAGAAAGTTGATGTCCAGGTTTAAATTTCGTGGCTGGCCAGTAGCATCCCACACCTCTCTTGCAATGGCCATATAACGTGAGGTAACATTCTCTGGAGGAGGAATGAGGGACAGCACATCCTCAAAGGGAAACCAATGAGTTCATGTTCAGTTGATAATCTCATCCAGGTGGTTATTGCAACATTGACATACTTTTGCTACCTGGTGGTAATAAAAGAAAAAAATAGTAATTTATATTCCAGAAAATATAGTAATACATTTAAGACAAGTAAATTATGCTAAATTATACAGACACATTTCATTTTACTATAGATAATTGGTTGTCCCTTATGAGTTGTCTGAAGGAAATGCAGCCCTGTTACTCTAATTACAGTAGCAGGGTTGTAAGTAACAGGGTTGAAAATCAATGCTAATGTTAGCTTTTTTTCAGGAATAGATGCTAGCTGAGGAATGTAATGTTACTGTTAGCATCAAGGACAGACTTAGTTATATTAATAAAAAAGAAAACTTTCAATTAATTTGTCTTATTATGATAATTTGACTAACAGGGTTGCGTTGGTGAGAGTGACACACTCAGTGAAGGCTTAAAAGATATGGCAAAATATGAAAGATAGAAGAAAGAACTTACCTTTGGTCTGCCCATAGTGTCAGTATGCGACTTGATGATGTCACTTCCTCTGTGTCAGGTGGCTTCAGTGTTTTTCTTCTTCTTCTGCCATTCTAAATAGGTTTTGGTAACAGGGTTGCGGGCATGTTGTGGGACACAACTTCAATGCATCATTACTATTATTTAAAATATGTTGATGAAAAAAAATTAATCGTTTTAACGATTACAAGAGACACATATCAACAATATCATACAAAAAATGGGTATTTAAATGATTTTTTAAATGGTTATATTTGATGTGGAAGTTTGTCATCAAGAGGGTGGGACAAAAGAAAAATATCATTTTAGGGGGTGCTTGAGATCTATTTTGTATTTTGAACAATATTTTGGAACACATGTTCCTACAACTATATTTACATTTAGTCTCAGAACAAGTATAATTTACACAACAAGTGCATGAGTTAGTGTTTTGTGCTTAGATTATTTGAAATTTTAGGGGTGGGACAGCAAATGTCCTCCAATTCTGGAATGTCCCATGTATATATAGCGTAATATTGTCTCTTCAGATTATTAAAATAATTGACTTTACCGCCATTATCTGCTTCTCTAACATATACTAGTGTGTGTGTGTTTACAGTGTTTGCAAAATACCTGTCTACAGTCGAGCTTAATATCAGAATATTCTATTACCTATTATTATTATCTATTATTCCCGCTATGAATATTAAAATACGCTGAACCATTTGTCCTGTATCATAGCTACATGTATGACGTTTGCAGCAAAAAAATAAAAATAAAAAAGCGTGAAAATCAGTTTAATATTTAGAGTTAAGATGGATTAAATGCGCTGTCAAACAGCGCTAAGTGGAGCGGGTGACCGGACCAAGATGGCAGCCCCACCGCTCGTCAGCAGTAGCGGTCGATGCCATAGACATATATACGTAGACGCCTCATTGACTGCGGCCGCCCACTCGAGCGACGTGCCTGCAGGGCCGCCATCTTGGACCGGGGCCACTCACTCCTACAATGCATTACTTCCATAGAGGAATGATGTGCTTATACAATTAAAGTTGTCATAAATCGCTCAATTCTTAAGCAATTTTGACAAGGTTTGCTTGTAACAAATGCCAGACTTGATAGATAGATAGATAGATAGATAGATAGATAGATAGATAGATAGATAGATAGATAGATAGATAGATAGATAGATAGAAATATAAAAAAAACAGAAAACATTCAGATGTGCTCAGGTTTTTATTAACTTTACATTTACAGCTTTACATTGCATTGGAGTACAATTATTATTTTTGTATTACTGTACTACTACTGTATTACAGTTATTGCTATTCATATAATTATTATTATATTCCTATAATATTGTATGATTATTGTTTATTATTTTTATATTACAGTTACTGGTATTATTATTATGATTATTATTATTACTATTACTTCTATTAGTATTATTACTACTACTATTACTATTATATCAATTATTATTATTACTGTTATTATTACTACTACTATTACTATTATATCACATGTATAAATCATGTTCTTTGGGAAAGCTTAAACATGTGAGAAAAGTAGCCAAAGATAAAGAATTGTCTACAACAAAAATAATTCCATCATAAATCAGGGCTATTATTAGATCTATCAGATGCTATATTCTAACCCACCAATTACTGCAGTAAGTCTGTTTTTTTCTTTGTAACAGACTGTCGCTAGGAACGCTAGATTCATAACATCGAATTTTAAACAAAAAATGGTCTCAGATCAGTTATTTCACCGGTAATCAGCTGTGTAATACACAGGATGATGTAAAGAGCTGGTTAGATCATGGGTAGAAGCCAGACACGGAGCTGATAGGGTTCTATCCGTCTTGTCAGTGTTTATTTCTCTCTAGCTATGACAACCTGCTAACAATATATTATTCCTTACATATATCTTACATCTGAAAAGTAATCCCACGAGCTCTTGTTTCCTTACAGCGCTCATTAGAGCATCCATAGGCTGAACAGAAGTCCGGCATCTTTAAATAACTATGCTGGAGTCAGAGGGAGATAGTGTGTAGCTTAAGTGTTGAGTGGCAAAACCAGCATTGTAAAAATTTCCGAGCACGTTGTATAGTAGCTACACGTGTGACGTTTCTAAAAAAATCAAACAGTTTGGCAATCGGCTCAAAATTCAGCGAATAATTCCACTTTGAGATTCAGCAGTACCTCTTGCCTCCGTAGATGTCTATGCACTGCTGCCTCTGTTGGCCCCAGGCGTAAACTAACCGTGACGTCACCCATTGGTTTCAACGCCGATAAAATGAAGCCCGGATTTTGCTACTTCCTGGTTGCCGTTTTAGATTTTTTGGAGCCAGTGACGTAAAAAGCGTCATCAAACAGACTGGACCGGAGAGCAACTAGGGGCAGGATTGGCTGAGGACTCTCTTATCCCGCCCACATTTTCCCACAGAGGCTTCTGTTGCTGTCTATCAAATATAGCCACGCCCCCTGGCTCCGTCAACTTTAACGATTTATTTGAAATTCAGTATTGATTTATTTTAAGATCGGCCCCCTGATCTCTCATTTTGGCCATGAAAACTAACGGGAAAAAAATCCTGAGCTGTAGAAAATCAGTCTATCAAATTTTATTTTTTCCAAAAATGAATTGGGGTTGATGGAGCAAAAGCTTTTTGGAGCCAACTCTAGCGGACGGCGTGATATTGCAAGTTTTTGACACTTCCGGGTTTGCTTCAATTCTGGAGCCAGATGCTACGTCCACTATGGCTGAATCCCAAACCGCCCCCTACACACTATCCCTACACACTACCCCTCCGTTTGCGCGTTCCAGCGGAGGGTCCTCCATATTAAGGGCCGTCCCAAACCGCGTAGTGTGGAGGGAGAGTGGACTGTTCAGCCCTTAAATAGCGAGTCTGCATCGATGCTCACTCTGGACAACTTTTTCAGGAAGTGCAACGTCAAAAAGGAGGATGAAACAAACATATTGATGTGAGTTCCACATGCGTCCTTTATTTCTCCCACGCCTTTTTCACACTGACAGAACATCACAAAAAGAGTGGTGTATAAAGATAAATCAAAAGAAACAAATCTTCTTCTCTGCTGACGTTTGATTTAATTGTGCACCCCCTGACACCTTAAAATTTGAACACAACTGACAGAATTCATTTATTCATTTGTTGGATTTGAAATGCCAGATAATAGGATTGGAAAACATGTGAGTGAAAAAAAGTGGGATGCTTTTGTCTTCTGGAAGCAGCAGCGATCCTTGTTAGTTGCAACCTGTGCCACAGCGCTACAGTCATGACAGTAGGCGTCTTTGTGTTACCATGGCAATGACGTCTTCCGTTTTCCGGTGAGACGACAGGGCGTCCCATTCCTGACGATCGTATTTATACCCTCCCCCTTCAATAATAGGTGCCCTCCACAGCTGCGAGTGTGACTTCTTTTGGAGTGACACTCGGTAGTGGAGGGGGAGTGTGTAGGGGGCGGTTTGGGATTCAGCCAGCCTCTATATACAGTCGGTTCAAGATGGCGGCGCTGTAAGCACGTCTCTCGACAGCCTATGAGGCGTCTATGTATATATGTCTATGGTCGATGCGACGTCTACTCTTTATATATGTCTATGACAACAACAACAACTTCAGTCAAAAGAACGAAAGAAAGAAAGAACAACTTCAGTCCTCCAGTCCACACTGCTGTCAGGCTGCTTTGCCAACCGTTAATAAAATCAAGGAAGAAGAAGCTGCAACTAGGTCACATCCGCCGATCGTGAATTTTGAGTCCGTCAGGCGCGAACAATCAACATTTACTTAAACGAACAACTCGGGTAAGAAAACGTCCTTAAACGTGTGTTAATCGGTTTACATCGCCACATTTAATGAAACATATGAAAATTGTAGCGGTTAATCAACTGTATGTGTGTTTAATTTTGATACCTGCGTCAAAAAAGCCAGCTTAAAAGTAACAAACGGCAAATGCTGTTTCGTTTGGATTGGGAAAAAAAGGTGAATTGTCCTCAAAATGTTACTGTCATGGACCAGTTTCCTCAAACCAGAAACCGAAACCGAGCCTCTAATCTTTCAGTGAGGCAAAACACGTAGGGTTTGATGTTTGACTCGCGTTAGGGACTACAGCTCAGTCCCTAACGTTTAGATTCTGATATTGTTGTCATTTCCTCTCTTTATTGTGGCAGTTTTTTTTTGATGTGCACGACGGCGGACAGTGGAGAAATAATCATCCTCAGTGATGATGATGATGATGATGATGGCAAAGACTGTGAAAATGACTTATCCTGCCTTATTGTGGAGGTGGAGGATGTGAAAAAGACAGGTACGTTGTTATAGGGTGATATCAGGTAAAATGGGCCATTTAAGCTTTGGATGTCCTAGCCCCTCTGATTTTTAGAGCCAGTGACAGCAAATGGTCTCAAATGTTTGCCACAACTGTACTTAACATGAAACCAAAGTATTTATTGATCTGTGGTTGTTTTTGTGGGCGGAAATAAGATTCAAATTCACACTGCTCCGGAAAACTGCGTGGTGAGTGGACTGGCATAAGAATTTCTGATAAAAATTATAAGGATGATAAGTCAATTAAAGAAACGTGTATATATAAAATTGTTGATGTATAATATCTGTCTTGATGACACCTATCAGAAATAATGCTTAAAGTTTGGTATTTGGATATTTTTTTTCAAAGATTGACGTTTTTGTTAGTGGCCCAATTTAACTGAACCTATTCAGGTAAGTTGGGCCCCCTGGTTTCAGCTAAAATGGGCCCCCCTTGTTGTCAGTCACACATGCACACATGTACACATTTCAAGGGAATGGAGTAGGCATTTATGTGAAAAGGATGCATCTGCCTAAAAATGATGATGATCAGTGTTTTTAGTAACAATCGTAACTGACTTTATCTGCAGTGACTACGGCATCTATGATGATGACGGCTTCACCTGTCAGGACTGTATTTAAATTTGTGGTTTAAGTAGCCTAAGCCATGACATATGTACCTACCCAAGCACACACACACATTTTAAAATTTTGACTATTTAGATATTATTGAGGTTTAGTGTTTGCATTCATCCCATTTGTAGGCCTAGTAGGTTGCAGTTGTTTTTTTTTTTATCATTGTTTATGTGTTTTATACCCAAGTTCACAGTGCCATGTGGATTCAATACATTTGCCATGAGCAGATCAGTTAATCATTTACAATGTAATGAATTGTCCTGATATTATTAAATTGTTCTTACACGGTATGTTGCCATATTGACAGTTTTTTTACAATAAAAATTGATGACTATCCCTTTGCAGTTGGACTGGCCCAACTTACCTGATCAGCTGGCCCATTTTACCTGAGCTTTGCTTGTGTAAAAAAAATTGGCACAGGTGACGTATCAAGACCTGTAGGAACTAAACAATCCTATTTACTAGATAATTTCAATGCAAAATTAAAAGAAAACAACCATTACTAGCCATAAAACCACATTTTAATAGAATACATTGTTTTTTGTTAGTGCTTCAAGCGATTTACCAAAAAGTGGCCCATTTTAGCTGTTATCACCCTACTCTATCGGTCATTCCATGTCAACTCAGTGAGATTAGGGAAGGTCAACTGCTCGACTATTTCAGAATCTTTTGAAACTTTGTAGGAATGATCTCTCACATCTGAAACTGGCATCCTCCCATTTTAAAGCTAAAATTCCAACATTTTATTATTTTTTTCATTCAATGAAAATTTGTAATATATCATTCTTGTGTTGGAAATTGAACGAGATATCACTTTCAGACATCCATATATCAAAGTATATGTCCTAGAATCTTCAGGTTTTCAGGAGATGTTCAGATGTTTCTGGTGGAGGGAGAGAATGCAGCAACTTCTGGCAAACAAGTTTTGTGCTTAAGATCTCTCAGATTGGGGATTTGTTTGAAAGGTGCAAATGAAGTGGATTTCCATAAAAATAGCAGAAACATCTCTATTACATAGGATCTATTTAGACTTAGATGGACTTTAGTAATCCCCAGAGGGAAATTCTGTTGTTAGAGCAGCTTGGTATTCAACAACAAGGGGTAAACAACAAGACAACACAGAATACTAGGATCAGGTATAAAGTGATACAGAGTGATACAGAAATGTGCAATTAAACATAATATGCAAATGAGGATGGGCTTAGATTTGCATTGATATATACAGGTGCAGATAGTTTACAGATGTAATGAATAACATTTAGATTGTAAGGTGTCCAGTATGTACAGTAGCTTAATTAGCAGGCAGAGTGTGTGAACTGAGTCTTATTACCATGGGGAGGACTGATCTCCTGTAACTTTCCTTGGAGCAGTGGGATTGTATCAGTCTATTGCTGAAGCTGCTCCTCAGATTGTCCACAGTTTTATGGAGGGGGTGGGAGTTGCTGTCTGTGATGGCCAGCAGTTTGGTCAGCATCCTCTGATCCCCTCATACCACTCCAGACATCCTTGGCCTTGTTCCTTTCCTACAGTTTTCTCCTGTAGGTGTCTTTGCTCTCTCTAAGTCCGTGTTTAAGATCTCTTTGTACACGTTTGAATTCTACATGGTTCCCCACTCTGAAAGCCCTCTTTTCTTTGTTGAGAAGAGCCTTCACCTCTCCCTTTCTTCTTGCCGTTCGCAATAGTGTCTGCACGGACCGTGTGGAAGCCCGGGAGAATCACGGTGGAGTCCGGTATCATATCGTAATTGCAAAATACTGGTTTCCCTGTACTCACTGTGGCTTCTGGTGAACACTTCCAGTTTGTCCATCTTATTTGTCAGGGATCTCAATTTCCCTGTGATTGCAGGAATGCAGGGCTAAAACCTCCCCTTCTTCATCTTTACTGTATCCCCCACTCTGCAGCCATGATGCTACCTCTTAATTGTCCCTAAAACAGGAAACAAATGTAAAAGATTTCAATTGTTGATGTTTTTTGAGATTGAGATATTGTTAAAGATGTATAGAAGTTGGTTCAGGTTGTTCAGTATTTATTTTTCAAGTTCATGCATATTTTAAGATGTAGTTACACTCAACAAAAATATAAACGCATCACTTTTGTTTTTGCTCCCATTTTTTATGAAATGAACTCAAAGATGTAAAACTTTTTCCACATACACAATATCACCATATCTCTCAAATATTGTTCACAAATCTGTCTAAATCTGTGATAGTGAGCACTTCTCCTTTGCTGAGATAATCCGTCCCACTTCACAGGTGTGCCATATCAAGATGCTGATTGTGGGCAGTCTAAGGCACACTTGTGCACTAATCATGGTGTCTTCTACATTGTGTATGTGGAAAAAAAATTTAGATCTTTGAGTTCATCTCATAAAAATGGGAGCAAACACAAAAGTGTTGTATTTATATTTTTGTTGAGTGTATATAAGAAATTATTTATTAATAAATGTTGTCAAAATGTTTTTGAACCGTAATTAATTGATTTGATGATCAGTTATTGATTACAGGCACATTCTATTAAAACTACTAGGTTACATCAACATACAGTGCCTATCATAAGTATTCACCCCCTTTGATGTTTTACCCTTTTATTGCTTTCATAAATCAATCATGGTCAATAAAATTTAGCTTTTTTAACAAAACAATTTATTGGAAAAAACTCTTTAATGTCAAAATGAAAACAGATTTCTATAAAGTAATGTTAATGATAGAAAATTATATAAATGAAAATAATTGTTTGCATAGTTATTCACCCCCTTCAAGTCAGTATTTAGTAGATGCACCTTTGGCTACAATCACAGCAGTGAGTCTGTGTGGATAGGTCTCAGTCAGTCTTGCACATCTGCCCACTGCAATTTTGCTCCATTCTTCTTTGCAAAACTGCTCAAGCTCTGTCAGGTTGCGCGGGTATCGGGCATGAACAGCCCTTTTCAAGTCCAGCCACAAATTCTCTATAGGATTGAGGTCTGGGCTTTGACTCGGCCACTCCAGAACATTTACTTGGTTCTTTTTTAACCATTCCTGTGTAGCTTTTGCAGTATGTTTTGGATCATTGTCTTCCTGGAAAATAAATCTTCTCCCAAGACGTAGTTCTCTTGCAGACTGAAAAAGATTGTCCCCCAGGATTTCAGTGTATTTTGCAGCATTCATTCTGTCCTCTATCTTTACAAGCCTTCCAGGTCCAGTTGCTGATTAACATCCCCACAGCATGATGCTGCCACCACCATGCTTCACAGTGGGGATGGTGTGTTTTTGGTGATGTGCAGTGTTTGGTTTCCGCCAAACATGACGTCTTGTCTGATGGCCAAAAAGCTCAATTTTGGTCTCATGAGACCAAAGAATCTTCTTCCACTTGACCATGGAGTCTTCCACGTCCTTTTTGGCGAACTCTAGTCGAGATCTAATATGACTTTTCTTCAACAGTGGCTTTCTCATTGCCACTCTCCCATAAAGCTTTGACTGGTGAAGAACCCGGGCAGCAGTTGCTACATGCACAGTCTCTCCCATCTCAGCAGCTGAAGCTTGTAACTCCTTCAGAGTAGTTGTAGGGGTCTTGGTGGCTTCTCTCACTAGTCTCCTACTTGCACGGTTACTCAGTTTATGAGGGCGGCCTGATCTAGGCAGATTCACACAAGTGCCATATTCCTTCCATTTCTTGATAATTGATTTCACTGAACTCTGGGGGATGTTCAGTGCCTTGGAAATTTTTTTGTAGGTTGATGCTACGGGTACGGACCCGTACCCGTAGCATCTGTACTAGAGGTACGGATCCGTTACGGTCACTGAAGAGCTGGCGCCGGTTAACTACTATTTGCTGCACATTACAGGCAGTTTATATGAATGACTTTGACGGCGAACATTGTATAATTTAACCAAAAATACACCGTCTCCTCTCACACTTTAGACATTGCAGTTTTTACGCTTTTAGACGCCGTGTCTAAATTGTTTGAAGTCCAGTTCCTATTAATTAGTTTACCGCGTTCAGTGGTGGAAGCGGCTGACGAACTCCATTGCAAATGTTCCCATTTAATTTCGGACGCTAATTTACAAGATAAAGTTAAGGATGTCGAATATGAAACAAACACTCGTGAATGGTGAGGAGCAGCTCTTTAATTCGGCATGAATTAAAAAAAACCACAAACTCGATTTACTGTGATATTGTGAGATTTGTTTGTGGTTATGTAACTTAGCCATTCAACAGAGTCCGCTAACATTAAAGTGACTGACGTGCAGTGTCTGTGTTGACAGACGTAGAAAATACATCAGGGTTTTGTTTAGGTTGTTAATATGTAATAGTCTGTCGCTACTTTTGAAGGTAAAAAAATACTTGTAGTTTGCTGGCTGTTAGTTCCGCCATTTGTTTTGTTTGCTGTTTGTGCTTTATTAGAACAGGGTCCCGTGAATAAAAAGTTTTGCTATTTTTAATAGTAGTGCTGATTCCAACCCCCAAATCGCTGTCCGTGAAAAAGTCAGATAATGATATTTATAAGACATTATGCATGATAGAAAAGAGAACAGCAGATGACTGACATGACAGGCTCGGCACGCAGATTCACCTCGAATCACGGAAGCGCCTTCATCACTCGGATTACCAAGCCGGCTCATTAACATTTATGTGCGTCGGATTACCAGCCAATCACAAAGCACGTTCATCAGCCGACTCATTAATATTCATGTCCGTCTCATTAATATTTATGGTAAGGTAAAGTGCCGTATCCGTAGGCCACAGGCTACGGGTACAGGTCCGTATCTGTAGACACTACCTTTTTTGTAACCATCCCCTGAATTGTACTTCTCAATAACCCTTTCCCTGAGTTGCTTAGTGTTCTTCTGTCTTCATGGTGTAATGGTAGCCAGGAATACTGATCAACCACTCTCTGGACCCTTCAGACACAGGTGTTTTACAACTCAATCAGTTGAAACACACCCACACCACTCAGGTGATCTTCATTTCACTAAATGTGAGACTATTGGCAACAATTTGATGGACCTCTATTGAATTAGACTTATTATTATTATTAACCCTTTAAGCTTCAGTCAATTCCAGCCGTTTTCAGTACAAAAAATCGCTAATATTCTATTTTTAAATAAAAAAAATTACGAAAAATACGGGGAATATTGGACGGGCATCACGAGGTGCATTTCCTTGAAAATGACCGATTCGGGGATTTTATACGACTTCAGGACATGTTTTGGACAAAACAGTTTACTGGCTTGTGTCGTCTGGATGTAAAAGGTTGGATTATGGCCGTTTTTTGTGGAATCTTTTTTTTGTGTGTAGTAATGAACCCGGAAATGTGAGTCGCGCTGTGTGCGTTGAAGCCGTGTATAGAGAACGGATGGATGAATATTCGTTTTTGTCGGACAAATGTGTTTTTCTCACCCGCTGTAGTAATCGCATCTGAAAGTGGTTCATACCGGCGGATTCATGAGAATCTAAGCTTTCCATCGGCGTATAGTGTTTGTATAATCGTGTTTGCAGCCTTCGGACATTCTTGAAATTCCTATGCAAATTAGTAAGTGTACCGCCGGCGGTACACCTACGACGCACTGAAGCGTAAAGGGTTAAAAAAGGGGGTGAATAATATTGGAAACAATTATTTTTATTTATATAATTTTTATTTATATAATTTTCTTTCATTAACATTACTTTATAGAAATCTGTTTTCACTTTGACATTAAAGAGTTTTTTCCAATATTTTTTTGTTAAAAAAGCTAAATTGTATTGACCATGATTGATTTATGAAAGCAATAAAAGGGTAAAACATCAAAGGGGGTGAATACTTATTATAGGCACTGTATATCACACTAATTCAAGTTAGACATTATGATGTTCTGAACTTTTGCTTTAATACATTTTCTCTGACTGGACCTCTTCGAATTTTAGCTGAATACCCCTGCTCTACTGCATTGCAATTTTTTTCCAACTTGTCAACAGGTTTGTATAGGTCTCTGAAGATGTTTTGGAATATTTGTTCTGAAAATTGAACTTTTCTGTCACTTTTTGTGCTTGCCTTCAAAAATGTGTGCTTGATTCAGTCAACTAATAATGCTGTAGGCCAAAAATGCCAGGGCTGATTTTATTTTTCTTGCCCCAGTCCATCCGTGCCTGCATATTTTATATGTTAACAGAAATGGGAGTTATGGTCAGTCAGTCACTGGCAAAAAAAAAAAGTAATTACTTTCCAAGCAGCGAGATGGAAGTATGATCTACGATCTAAAGACTCTAGAACATATACTTCAACACATATAGACATCTGAAAGTAGCATCTTAGTCAATTTCCAATTCACAAGAGATTTATTGAAACTTTATATATAGCAAAAAATGATGTGAATGTTGTAATTTCAGCTAAAAAATGGGCAGATTTCAGTTTCAGATGATAAACATCATTCTCAACAAATTCTGAGATGAAAAAGAACACTGCACAGGTGGTTACCTGTGCAGTGTTGACTTGGAATGACCTGCTTACATCTTCCTAGTATGTTGTAATCACCAGCTTCTCTGTGATTTCAGACTGTGTGTCGGCTTCTGCTGCTCTGGATGAAGACCTGGTTGTCACTTTCTTCCGCCCTGCTGAGGTGCTGCCTCATGCACGCTACGACTGCCCCATACACCCTTTCACGTGAGTAAATGGCCACACACACTTTATTCAACCGATTAGTGCTCTTTACCTCCATCCTACGTCTTCAGATGACTACACTGCTTCTCTTCTGTCCTGCTCAGGACTACAGATTGTGAGACAGGTGTTCCAGTGCCTGGTAACCAGCTGTTTTGTGATCAGTGCTTCTGTTACATCTGTGATAAGCTGGCATCATCGGTATGTGCTGACGTAGTGTACACTGCCCCATCTCCCACACACACAAAGTATAACTTTCTGAAGACCAAATCTAAAGGGAGTTAATCATTCTCGTTTGCTAACAATATTCATCTTTCGTTTGTGTACACTTTCACCACAACATTCCATCAGACTGAAATGCCTTTTGATTTTTGACTATAAAGTTAAAAGGACAAATGTCACTCGACACCATGTTTACACTATACTGTGGCAAGCGGTTCTTTCCTTTACAACAAACGCCACTTGATTGGTTCAGGAAAAGCTTTAACACATTGAAGGAAATGTTGGTTGATTTATATTGTAATTTAGCTTTTGCCAGGTCAAAGCCAATTGAAACACAATAATGACATTACTTTTGGCTGATGTGGGCTTAAAGCAGTTACAATTCATATAAATCCCAAAAATGATTACTTATATTTAGGAGTCCATTGAGAATTCTTAAGTCATTATGCAGCTCATCTCTGCTTTACAAAGTTGTATAACTATATTAGCTCATTGTTGAGCTGCACATCCCTTACCAACCTTGCACTTTGAAATGTGGATATACGGCTGATTCCAAGCCATATCTTATTCTTTCTTAAGATTGTAAAACATTTATAATTATTGCACTCTGCTTTTACATTATATGATATTTTGAACCAGAAAAGCCATTTTCTCAATTTTATTTTTGTATTTACTGCATACAACGATTAACTCCACAACTAGTGTGTATGGAATCTCATACATTTAGTCATAGACTGTCCATTCATTAATAAAAACATCTTCTTATCCAAATAAAAAAAAGAATACTTGAAGTAGAAATGAAAAATAATTCATGCATTAATTGAACAGTAAAGTAACAAACACCTCACTGTTGCTTTTTTGTATTGTTAGTAAGTTCTGACTAATGCTGTTCTTTATGCTGGTGTTTCAGTGTGTAATGTGGTGCCACAGTGAAATGTGTCACTGCAACGGCCACAAGAACAGCCCCTTCTGGCACAACCTCCGAAACACTGCACTGCTAGGAGGACTGAAGCCTTTTAACCTCTCGCTGTCAGAAATAGACTCTCATCTCCGATGTGCAGGTGTGCAGATTACATTCACGCTTTGGAAATCTCAGGCTGAACCTCCTGTAATGTGGGTGTGATTACATGTCACTCATGTCTTTCGATTTGCTGTTCTTGCGTCCAGAAACGATGCTGCAGAACTTCAGACAAGAGCTCTCTGAACGGTTCTCATCCTATGCGAAGGGACAGACGCTACAGGAAATTGGTCTGCCCTTACTGAACATGCAAGGCCTTGTCCACAAGTGAGCCATTCATGTTTCAAAAATCCACGCTAATTTTTTAAACGTATGACAGTCCTTAGGATCCATATCTGTACCAGATGCCCACCCAATAGCTGTGAGAGGCTCTCTATATGGCCAAAAAAATGTTGACTTGCTTCACATGCCATTATAATCTGCTGCTTATAACTTTCACTCTTTTAAGAAGGCTCTTGTGCATCCAAGCTGCAGGAAAGTAACTTGCTTTGAGCCACAAGAGCAATAACGAAGTCACCTATTGGTGTTAGGAGAGGTGTTGTATTGGGTTAAGGAAAGGTAGGCTAACCAAGTTCTTCTGCTCCAAAGTATGAAAATTGTCTTTATGGTCTGTGCACAAGGGAGGTAACATTTTGATGAAAGAAGACAGGGAATTCCATGGATATTAATTTCTACTTAGTTTATTAGTTTTAAAAACTATATGAAGTCTTTCTTTTGTTTCAGTTACACACCTGTGTACGAGTTTGTGTCATTGTTCCTGAACAAAGCAGATCAACAAGATGGCAGAGCTGCAGCCATCTTGAACCTGGGAGCGGCACGAGAGTTTGTGACACATTTCCAAGTCCAAGGGTACACAAAACAGCATTTCCACTTCTACATTAACTATTTTCTTCAGTATCAAATTTTCGCTTCATCAATTTCTTTTTTTTTTTCTTTCTTCAGAGCTTTCGTTGTACAGACACCCATGAATAATGCTGCTGAAGCGAAAGTGCTCTTAATGCAGAGGTAAATGCACACACACAGGATCCCATCTTATCTGAAACTAATTCATTTGGGTATTAAACTTTTTTCTGTGGGTTCTTCAGGGTTATAGCGTCGGTGCAGAGACAGATGGTGATGGCTGATTTTTCTGCCGAGTTTGTCCACAAACTGCAGGATTTTTACAAGAATTTATATTTCCCTGCCGTGCTCAGGAGCATGAGGAACAGGTGTGTCTGCATGTGAGCTTTCCTTTTACATCCCCAAACCTTTTTATGTTCAATAAATGGAACATAATGCTTGTGTGCTCCAGCCTCTGTGTTCGTCCCTGGGATGACGTCCTGCTTGTGTCAGTGCTGAAGGGCCAGAATGTGTCGGGCGTTCGTAAGGATAAAGGCAAGAAGGACATTCTGATCGAACAGATTTCTGTGGTTCTCCTGAGGACAGAACTGCTGCAGCGTCAGTGCAGGTGCACATATGTACACTTCTTCTCTTTCACTACTATGTAGCTTTTGCAGCAGGGACTAAATGTGCCATATTAATAATGCCTGCAGGTACAGAGAGCTCTGTCGATATCTACGAGTCGTGCAGACTGATGATTCCAGCATGTGAGTCAGACTTTGTTTTTTCTGTTGAACAACGTATCAGTGGTGTTAACTTTTTCTTTTCAAGGATTTTGGATTATTTTTCCACTTTCGTTTTACATTTGTGCTTTAAGTCTTGACCTAACAACAGACACAGAGCATAGATAGATATGTCCAATGTTTGTGTAGTTTCATATGCCAATATAGCCAAAGATTTTGTGTCAATACAAAGACCTAAGACTGAGGAGTGATCATTGCTTGAAATATTTATTTTAGATGTAAAAGAATAGAGGAGGAGAAATATATTTTTTGAAAGTGAGGAAAGTAATAAACAGGTTTACCAATAAAAAGTAGAAGCTCTGTTGTAAAATTTCATAATTGAAGATCTCATCCCCAGCTCTGTCGTGTTTTAGTAATGAGAGATATTTAATGTTTTTTAATCTGTTGCTGAAACCTATATGAAGTCACACAGATATTTTCATACAGAAACTACATGCAGATACAGAAATAGTTGTACTTTGTCATCTCTTAGCCATCTTTCAATAAGACAAACCCATTCTTACATATATGTAGCCAGTGACGACATAACTTTTTTTTTGGACTATTTTATTTTCAGTTTTACAATATTTACAAACATATCACCATACGAACAGTATCTTGATATAACACAAGGTAAGGTAAGGCATGAAGGGTAAACTTCCTTACCTTAAAAAAGAGCCCCCCCCCCCCACACACCCAAGAGAACTAAATTAAAAAAAAAAAATACTAAAAATAATAATAATAAAAAAATACAGTCAGTGTACAACGTAATACAAACAACTATATTAAATACTTGGAGTAAGAGATGTACCGATATGGTCTAAATATGGCTGCCAAATTTTCAGAAACGTGTTGTATCGATTTCTGAGACAATATGTGATTTTTTTTTTCCAAGGGGATGCAACTCTTCATCTCAAAAGACCACCTGTCAATAGAAGTAGGGGAATCAGATTTCCATGACACTGCAATACACTTCCTGGCCACACACAGAGCAACCTGCATAAACTTGAGTTGTGCACTGTTTAGAGAAGCATCAATACAGGTAAAATTCCCCAATAAACACAGTTCTGGGTCCAGTGGGACATTAACTCCTGTGATCCTGGTTAAAGTAGAACAGATATCATGCCAGAAAGGCCTCACTTTGTTACAGTGCCAGGTACAATGTAGAAAGGAACTAACTTCAGTATCACATCTGAAGCACATCTCTGACAAGTCAGATTTGAATGAATGTAACTTTTCCGGAGTAAGGTATAATTGATGTTGAATATTATAGTTGATCAGTCTATACCGGGCATTGATAGTAGTTGACAAGCCTCTCTGACATACACACGTGGACAAAATTGTTGGTACCCCTCAGTTAAAGAAGGAAAAACCCACAATTCTCACTGAAATCACTTGAAACTCACAAAAGTAACAATAAATAAAAATTTATTGAAAATTAAATCATCAAAATCAGCCATCACTTTTGAATTGTTGATTAACATAATTATTTTAAAAAAACAAACTAATGAAATAGGGCTGGACAAAAATGATGGTACCCATAACTTAATATTTTGTTGCACAACTTTTTGAGGCAATCACTGCAATTAAACGATTTCTGTATTTGTCAATGAGCGTTCTGCAGCTGTCAACAGGTATTTTGGCCCACTCCTCATGAGCAAACAGCTCCAGTTGTCTCAGGTTTGATGGGTGTCTTCTCCAAATGGCATGTTTCAGCTCCTTCCACATATGTTCAATGGGATTCAGATCTGGGCTCATAGAAGGCCACTTTAGAATAGTCCAACGCTTTTCTCTCAGCCATTCTTGGGTGTTTTTGGCTGTGTGTTTTGGATCGTTGTCCTGTTGGAAAACCCATGACCTGCGACTGAGACCAAGCTTTCTGACACTAGGCAGCACATTTCTCTCCAGAATGCCTTGATAGTCTTCAGATTTCATCGTACCTTGCACACTTTCAAGACACCCTGTGCCAGATGCAGCAAAGCAGCCCCAAAACATTACTGAGCCTCCATGTTTCACCGTAGGGACAGTGTTCTTTTCTTCGTATGCTTGGTTTTTGAGTCTATGAACATAGAGTTGATGTGCCTTACCAAAAAGCTCCAGTTTGGTCTCATCTGTCCAAAGGACATTCTCCCAGAAGCTTTGTGGCTTGTCAACATGCATTTTTGCAAATTCCAGTCTCGCTTTTTTATGAGTTTTTTTCAGCAGTGGTGTCCTCCTTGGTCGTCTCCCATGAAGTCCACTTTGGCTCAAACAACGACGAATGGTGCGATCTGACACTGATGTACCTTGGCCTTGGAGTTCACCTTTAATTTCTTTGGAGGTTGCTCTGGGCTCTTTGGATACAATTCGAACGATCCGTCTCTTCAATTTGTCATCAATTTTCCTCTTGCGGCCACGTCCAGGGAGGTTGGCTACTGTCCCGTGGGTCTTGAACTTCTGAATAATATGAGCCACTGTTGTCACAGGAACTTCAAGCTGTTTAGAGATGGTCTTATAGCCTTTACCTTTAAGATGTTTGTCTATAATTTTTTTTCGGATGTCCTGGGACAATTCTCTCCTTCGCTTTCTGTTGTCCATGTTCAGTGTGGTACACACCTTTTCACCAAACAGCAGGGTGACTACTTGTCTCCCTTTAAATAGGCAGACTGACTGATTATGAGTTTGGAAACACCTGTGATGTCAATTAAATGACACACCTGAGTTAATCATGTCACTCTGGTCAAATAGTTTTCAATCTTTTATAGAGGTACCATCATTTTTGTCCAGGCCTGTTTCATTAGTTTGTTTTTTTAAATAATTATGTTAATCAACAATTCAAAAGTAATAGCTGTTTTTGATTATTTAATTTTCAATAAATTTTTATTTATTGTTACTTTTGTGAGTTTCAAGTGATTTCAGTGAGAATTGTGGGTTTTTCCTTCTTTAACTGAGGGGTACCAACAATTTTGTCCACGTGTGTAAATCTGCCCAAAGCTGTTCATCAATTGTGACACCAAGATCCGACTCCCATTTCATTCTAGACTTATGCAAACCTGGTTTTGGGCATTCATTCATCAACAGGCGATACATTTTAGAAATGAATTTATATGTATTCCCCTCACAAAGAAATCTCTCAATATCATTCATGACAGGCAAAGTCAGTTCAGGACCGAGATTAGCTCTCAGAAAGGATCTTATCTGGAGATAAAAAAAAAGGGTCTGATTGGACAAGTTATATTTCCTCTTCAGGTGTTCAAATGACATGAAAAGTCCTTTGTCAAAACAGTCCTCCAAGTGTTGGATTCCTTTATGATGCCATATATCCAGAATCTTATTGTCAATAGTCATGGTTATAAGTTCATTTTGTTTTAAAGGTGTTTTAGGTGACAATCCAACCTTCAATCCAAGACTTTTGTGAACCTCATACCAAATTTTAATCAGATGCCTCAATATAGGATTATCTGTCCTCTTGTTTATAGTTCCAGAATTATGTTTATAAATGAAGTCACTGTGGACCTTTTCTTTCAGGGGATGCAGCCCAATATGTGTCCAAGAGGGAGCGTCACTGCCCTCAAAAAAGGATGAAACAAACCTCATTTGAGCTGCCAAGTAGTAATTTTTAAAACTGGGTAATCGAAGTCCCCCTGAACCATAGTCCCACGTTAACTTTGTCATGGATATCCAGGGTGCTTTACAGTTCCAGATGAATTGTCTAACATATCTATTAAGAGTTTTAAAAAAGGATTGTGGAAGTGGAATAGGCAGGGATTGAAACAAATATTGCAATCTTGGTTGTACATTCATTTTAATACAATTAACTCTGCCAATCAAAGTGAGAGGCAAACCCATCCACCTATGTAAATCATCTTCGATCTTCCTGAGCAGTGGGAGGTAATTCAATTTATACAGGTTTTTAAGGTTATTGTCTACAGTTATCCCAAGGTATTTTATACCATCAATAGGCCATCTAAATACACTCCTGTGCTGAAGGTTGGAGTGGTCGAAATTTGTCAGTGAAATAATTTCACTTTTTTCCAAATTCACCTTATAACCTGAAATACTCCCATAGGTATTTAATATAGTTTGTAATTTGAAAAGAGAGTTACCAGGGTCTTTTAAGTATAAAATACTGTCATCTGCTAGGAGATTAATTTTATGAACTGTCTGACCCACCTGAAAGCCCTTCACATCTGGATCTTGTCTAATTGCCTCAGCTAAGGGCTCAATCGCCAAGACAAAAAGTGCAGGAGACAAAGGGCATCCCTGTCGACTCGATCTACTTAAAGGGAATGTAGATGAAACCTGTCCATTGGTGCTGATTCTTGCCTGCGGTTTATGGTAGAGAGTTTGAACCCAATTAATAAATAGTGGGCCAAACCCAAACTTGGCCAACACTTTAAATAAATATGGCCATTCCAATCTATCAAAGGCTTTTTCAGCGTCTAAAGCCACAGCTATGCTGGGCTCTGTTTCAGATTTTGTTAAGTGAATAATACTAAAGAGTCTACATAGGTTATTAGTTGAGGAGCATTTTGAAATAAAGCCACTCTGGTCTGAATTTATTAGTTGTGGCAGGTATTGTCCAAGTCTGTTAGCCAGGGCCTTGGAAATCAATTTATAATCTGTATTTAACAATGAAATTGGCCGATATGAAGAGCATTTCAATGGATCTCTATTTTTTTTTTTTAAATTACAGTGATTACATAACTTGTGGCTTTATTTCTTCGGCAGCTTCCAGGAACTACAAGACCTCATCCCTTTCTTTATGTGCATGCATGGAGACTTCACATCGGCTCTGACCAGTTTGTTCCCTTCAGTGAACGCTCCTGCCTCCAGTCTCTCTCCGCGTAGCTTCCTCTTTTATCTCCACATCTTTGAAACAGCGACAGCACCAAAGCTCATGGTCTTTCGGCCGGCACAGCTCGGCTGTTCTGCCGCAAAGTGGGAGCTAATTGAAAGTTAGAGAATGATTTATTTTCACTTAAAAAATCTCCAAAAACTTTTTTGTTTGTTTCTGAAAGTCAGACTTTCTCCATTTTGTAGGTGCTGTGCCACTGAAGCGTGCCGAGCTGGTGAAGTTTGCTCTCAGGGCTCAGAGATGCTGCTGTGCTGTCTACACTGATGTAAGTCAGCATTCAATTTTAAACTAGAGACATCTCATTACAATCAGACATGGAGAGGCTTTTGTAGCTTTAAACACAGACTACTGAAGATTGTCGGCGTCACTGCACTGTCTGTCCAGAAAGCATATAATAAATCATCGGCTCAGAGAGATGTGATTTTCAGGGAAAATTTTGATGGTTTTTCTCTGATTTTTCAGAGAAAAATCATTTTTGTTGGTAACTACTTATGAAATATATTTTATAATATTTAATAGTTTATTGATGTTGTGTATTTTTTGTTCTCCAGTATGGTTTGTTATGAGATATTTTTATACTTGGCAAAGGTTGTCTGGCGCCCCAGGGATGCAATCCTAGTGTTTCTGTGTTTGGTTGATGTATTTGCTTCCTAAGAAGGGGATCAGCCCATTTAAACAGCTACATATGTCAGCATTTAAAGAAACGAATTTGAAATATCATATAAAGAGCCTCAAAGAGGTTTTCAGTGATTTAAGCAGACAAACCAGATCTGAACAAGGACAGCGTTGGATGAAAAAGGCTATAAATGTTATTTTTTTTCCCCACCGGATGTAAACAAGATTATCTATTGAAATTAAGGTTGTTTACTGAAATATGTACATTGTTGTATATTTGAGTGTTGAAGAGAATCAGATGACTTGCTATAGCCTTCTTGTCTTCTGTTTTTCTTTGAAAAGCAGAAGGGCAAAAGCTCGCTTGATCTAGATTTTCAATATGAATACAGACCATGAAAGCGGGGCTTAATCCTTCTGACTTTTTGGGTTTTAAGCAGGAGGTGTCAGAAAAGTTACCTTTTCAGAAAAGTTGTCAGAAAAGTTACCTTTTCTGACACCGTCACACTGTCTATAGTTGCATAAGTCCTCAGACAGTGATGAGGAATAACATGATTTACTTTTGAGAAGGGGACTAAGTCAGATGTGTTTTTGTAGGTTTTGTAGGCACTTGTAGGTTTTGGATTTCTTTATTTCTTCTTGAGAATGTACAGAAGGAGCAAAAGGACAGATATTAAATGTTACAAAAGGTTGTAATTCAGAAATGTCTAGGATTCTGACACGGGTACACAATGCAGTAGGGTCTGCATTGTTTGAACTCACCCTGCAGATTTCCAGTAACTAATTGATCACGTTGTGATCTTTAAAGGTCTGAGGGCTGAACTGCAACATGAGATTAGTGTGTTAGCAGATATGTTGAGCCAAAACTCAGAGTTTTCAGTATCATGAAGGTACTCTTTTACCTGCAAGATGTCCTTGATAACTGATGCTGTGAAGCTAGGTGTCCACTGTAAATGATGCTCGACCAGGTGAACTGGTCTAGCATTTGTTCAGAGTATGGCTGTAAGAAGTGTCTCGCTTTTTAACAAATTGTTTCCTGATGATTATTTGTGAGCGATGCAAGTTCTCAGCTGAAGGAAAATGTTTTGTCTATAAACACAGTATCACACACTATGCGTTATGTTACTACAGGAACCCAGTATGTTTTTAGTTGGTGATGTTTTTATGTTTGGTCTGTTTACGCTGCTAATAGAACGTTGATTATTTATTGGTACTTATTACAGAGAATATCCAATAAGTAACATTAATTTCAGTTTGATTTGGACACAAATTACAGTGATTATGGGACAGTGTCAGACCTACCTTCACTTCAGTACAATCATGTTTAAACATATGAAGTTTAATAGTTTTATTGTGTAGCTGTCAATCGGAAATAATTAGCTGCATTGAAAATAAATAATTATGCACATTTAACTGTTTTCTGCCAGCGTTCCTGTTTTGCATCATTTCCTGTAACAACTTTATACCGTCATGCTTTTTATTTTCCTCATTGTTCTCCATTAAAATAACCTGTTGACTGAAGCAGCTGAACACGATTGGTTCATGTACTGTAGAAGAAGAGTCAAAAGATGTGTTGAACTCGTCCTTTTGTGTGAACAGAGTTTGAAGCAGAAAGTCCGAGCTGACAAAAAAAAGTTGATCTTCGTGATATGTGTTATCTCTGAGGTTTTAATTTTTCGAGCCGACTTGCACAAAGAAAGTCTGAATGTGTTGAATTTGCTTCATAGTTCAGCCCTCTGGTTCACAACCTTTAATAACATTCCACACCTGATTTCTTTAAAAGACTATTTGTTTTTATTCATCAGTGTCTAAATGGTGCTGAAACTGAGTTTGGCTGTATTTCATGCACCGTTCTGGCATCTACATTTTATGTGAGAACAGTCAAAAGAAACTAGAGAACTTTTCTACCAGTTCTGTAGATTTGTTAGTTTTGTTCCAATGTATAATTGTAAGTCTGCTGTCTCCCGGATCCAGTCTCAATGTTGGACCAGTTTACTCCAAATCGTCAACACGCATCGTGGTTCACTCACTGCTTTACCTGCCCCAAGCAATCAGTTTCTACAAGTATGTATGTCTTATTTATTAATAATAGTTATTTCGATGATTTTTTTATTTATTATAGTTTTTTAATTGTGTATATTCTGTCTATGATGAAGGAAGCAAGAGATATCGTGAATTCTATTCTGCTTGATAAGCAGAGCTCCAGCTTGCAGATTCCACGTTTTTTTCTTAGAGGTCAGTATTTTCAAAATTACACACCAGCGCTCGAGCTCATGGGTATGATGAGTGGTAATAAAAGATTGTGCTTGCAGATGTACCCAGATCAGGCCTTGCTGCTGTTGGTGACGGGAGCTTTAGGTTTGAGAATCCGTCATGCTGCTTTAAATCCAACCCTACCTGTGCTCAGTGCCTTTAAGGTAATGTCCACGTACTTTCTTCTTTTGACACCAACTATCGGTTTGTGGTTTCAAAGTCTGGGGAACTTTAAAAACTTACTAAGAGCTCTGTTAGGTGGTAGTTGTCTTTTGAGGGAGAGAGCCATGCTCTCAACTACAGCTTTGTGGTTCATATTGTCCATAACAAACTCCTTAGTATCTTGAAATGTCTTTGCAGAGTTTAGAGAACTCATGGTCATCCGACTGATGGGTAGTTTTGTTGTACAATAATTTGGAACAAATCCTAATCGTGTAATACAAAATCAGTAATGACCCCAGTTTTAGAAAGAAAGTTTATATATAGCAGCTTATGAAAAACTTGGATTTTTCCTCCCAACTAATGTTTGTCTAATTTATACATGCAGAATCAGAAGTAAGTTTTCTTACCAAGGTCCTATCGTCACTTGTTTTATGGTTCTTTTCCATGTTGTTTTCTCCTGATTCGATCCTTGCTTGTGTTGTATTTGAGAGTAGTCTCAGATGTATGCCACTTTTGATACAAGCATCTGCTAAATGAAATTGTAGAACTGTTTTCACACACAAGGACTTCGATGAATATGAAATACTGATAAGCAGAATATCTTTAAAGAGGATGAAAAGATAAAAAAGCCGCAAGTTGACAATAAGTGTTGCAAACAAATAGGAAACGAGTGTTATACATCTATAATTCTACAGATTCATTTGGCAGAAATGCACCTGAAAGTAGATACAAAACAAGCAAGGATCTAGTCAGGACAAAACAACCTGCATAAGTGCCATAAGTCAAATAAATTGTTAGCGTAGCAAATCTAAACTAATATAAATGTTAACGGTGTGCAGGGATGTGCAAATTATTCACCTAAGAATGTGATTTTGATGGTATTTTTTTATTAGGTTTTTAGTGAACAGGCGAGTACAATAATAAAAACGTGCGATTGTATAGTTGGGTTTACTGTACGAGCAAGCAGCTTCTTGCAGCAGCTGCATTTACCGTATTTTCACGACTATAAGGCGCACATAAAAGTCTTAGATTTTCTCCAAATTGTGCGGCGCGCCCTATGGTGCAGTGCGTCCTGTGTGTGTTGTTGTAAGGCGGACGTAGAGCAGGTGTTTTTTTCCACGCATCACCATCGCTGTTGATCTGTGACTCTATGCGTGCCCATCTCACAGCCGATGTGAAAAAACAAGTGAAGCAAATGAACTCTGAGCTTGCTGTCATTCCGGGAGGCCTGACAAAGGAACTCCAACCGCTGGACATCGGTGTGAACCGGCCGTTCAAAGTAAGGCTGCGAGCGGCGTGGGAGCGATGGATGACCGATGGAGACCACGGTTTCACTAAGAGTGGAAGGCAACGCCGGGCGAGTTACGCCACAATTTGCCAATGGATTGTAGATGCTTGGGCTAACGTGTCTGCTGGCACTGTTGTTCGAGCTTTCGCAAAAGCCGGCATCATTTCCGAGGCGCCGCACGGCACGGAAAGTGACTCTGACAGTGAAGAAAGTGAACCTGGCATGTTTGATGGAGGTTTAGCGCAGCGGTTCAATTCAGAAACAGAGGATGAGGACTTCCATGGGTTTGATTGATGACGATTACCGGTAAAAAAAAAAAAAAGTGAATACCAAACTCAGTTTTGCTCCCGCTCTATTTTTAAATACGCACACTTGTGTGCTTGTTTAATCCGTGTGTTTTACCATGCCCGTGACTATTGATGATTAAAAAAATGTTAGTACTTTGTAATCAATACTTAAATAAAGCACAACCAAACTCAGTTTTGCTCCCGCTCTATTTTTAAATACGCACACTTGTATGCTTGTGTGTTGTTGTTGTTGTAAGGCCGACGTGGATTGTATATAAAACCCTCGCCATATAATCAGGTGCGCCTTATGTGTGTGTTAAATACAGTAATGGCACACATAACTGAGACTGCGCCTTTTGGTACAGTGCGCCTTTTGGTCGTGAAAGTACGGTATGCTTTTCTGCTCATTATATTTATTTTCAAACTACAGAAAAAAACGTCTAGAAGCAGTTTTTAACTAATGTGTTTGAAGACTGTAACATTTGACTTGACTTTCACATCCTAATTAAGAAAATGCGCTCTGACCAAGATATTCTGTGTTGCTGCGCAGGTCATCAACTTCTCATTTCACGGCTTGTATTATTTTGCCAGGAGACTAGGTCGTCGCTATTTTATGCAGTCACAGGAGTGCCAAATCAAAATATAAACTAGAAAAGCACTCGGAGAGCGCATACCTCCGCCAGGCCATCTGTCTGTCTGTCTGTCTCTCTGTTAACAGCATAACTCAAAAAGTCATGGACGGATTTTCACCAAATTTTTACAGAATGTCCGGAAGAGCAAAAGAAACAATTGATTAGATTTTGGAGGTGATCCGGATCACCGTCTGGATCCAGGATTTTTTTTGAAGGACTCTGTCTGGACTCAAAACTGTTAACAGTTTAATCACCGGACAAACTCCGGTGATTACATAACCTCCTGGCGGAGGTAAATAAATAAATAAATATGAAAATATGAAGAGAAATACATAAATAAATAAATGTGGAAATATAAAGAGAAATAAATATATATATATAAAAAGGAAAAATTTGTCTTTGCTTTTACCTTTTCTGTTTTTCCCTTTATTTATTTATTTCTCTTTATATTTCCACATTTATTTACTTTTTTATTTCTCTTTATATTTCCACATTTATTTATTTATTTATTTCCCTTTATATTTCCTCAGTCCACCAAGAAAAGGAAAAATGCAAATCAGTTTGCTCTGGGCGGGGATTCTGAACACCGGAGTCCTGCCAGACACCAGCTCCCAGCACGGCTGAAGCGAAGCCATGTCACCGTTGAGCTTCGGCTTATTCTGCCACTGATAAGAAAATAAACATTAATTTACCGAATTAGCAGCGTCCTTTCAGTGTCTGATGGCAGAATCAGCCGAAGCTCCACGGTGACACGGCTTCACTTCAGCCGTGGTCGGAGCTGGCGTCAGGAAAGAAGCCTGTGTGCAGGTACGACTCCCCACTCTGAAAAGGAAGCCCCGCCCAGAGCAAACTGATTTGCATTTTTCTATTTCTTGGTGTCAGTCCATCCTGAAATAACCACCAAGAAATAAAATGCAAATCAGTTTGCTTTCACTTGGTGGACTGAGCTGTCAATCAAATGGCTCTAGGCGGGGCTTCCTCGTTGTTCCTGAAATTTCCAAGTTTCTTAATAAATAAAAGAAAGCAGTGTGGTTAAATCATCAGATGGAATTATCAATTTGCAATTTCTGAGGTGAGTAGTGGTGAATCAGATTGAGACCAAATTCAAAATCAAAAGTTCTAGCAAGGATTTCAAAGATTGTTTAAAGTTATTTCTTTCAATTAAAATTTTGTTTCAGATCAAAATTTTGGAAACTTTGATTAAACACTCAATTTAGAAGTTGTAATAAAAGATTTCTCATGGAGACAGGTTAAGCTCCAGAATTGAGTGGCTCTTTGTTTAGGCTTCACTAGTGGTAATTTACACACTAACAATAGATGGCACTTTGAGGCAGGGTTAGTGTGACATGCATGAGTCGGTGTATGACTCCAAAAATGGCGTCGGGGTCTTAGCCTTTAGGCTTATTTGACCCGGAAGCACCTGTAGGACGTCTGTAACGTCACTGGCAACAGAGAAGATAAACTCTGGTTGCAGATATTATAGACTATTTTTAAGGCTTTGTTAGTGTCAGTACAGCATGCAAATCCCAACAACACAGTCTGACAACACAAGCACACACAGTCCGGTTAGTATCAGCGTGGTAACTGATCAAAATAAACAATTTAAGCTGACGAGTCAGCGCTCGTTTTACAGCGTTTGGATAGCAGTGCTTACTATCAATGCAGTTGTCTCACATGATCGCGGATCAGACAACATAAACTCCCATTTAAAAACACACTTCAGGTTTCTTCGTGAAGTTAGTAACCACTAACTTCCACACCAATATATGTAGGATTCTGCCTATTAGCTGCTAGGAGTTAAAAGCGCAGATGACTGAGACTAGAGACTTGTAGTAACAATCAGAACTGGCTATAATTTTGAGCTCAAATGGACCTAAGAAACGGGGAACATCACCCGGATCTACACCGAGAAACTCGTCAGATACAGATAATTTACTGCAATTTATTAACCAATAATAAATGCTGAGCTCAATGGGACTTAAGAAACGGGGAACATCGCCCGGATCTGTCCTCACTATACTGTACTGAGAAACTCGTCAGATACAGATAGTTACTGTAGTTTAATAATTAATAATAATACTGAAGTCAATGGGACTTAGGAAATGGGGAGCATCGCCCGAATCTGCCCTGTTTATACTGTACTGAGAAACTCATCAGAAACAGATAATTATTACAGTATTATTCTTTAAATCTGTTTAGGGTTGTGTGTTGTTATTACATGCCCTGAAAAGAAAAGATCCAGACGTCTTTAGATCTTTCAAAAACTGTCCACTACACTATGACCACACACAACAAGCACAAACACCACACAATTACACACAATTGTAATTTTGTTCACAAATCAGTTTAAATGTATGCCCGCATCCTCCACCAATATATGTAGGATTTCTGGATATATGTTGATATATGTGTTTAAATCGTTTGTAAGGGTTTTCTCCACCAATTATAACCGTAAGATTATAATAATGTTTCTCCACCAATATTAATGTAGGGATAATGTTTGCTCAAATGGGGTTAAGAGTTTTATACAGAATTATTATATAGTCTACCTGATATTCGACCAGCGAAGTATTTAGATTAGACAAATATAATAGTTAGCCTATGAAACACTTCTTGTTGCGCTGTCAAGAAGAGCTTCAGGAATCATAAGGGGAATTATTCAGCTTGAAAGGTTATGTATAAAATTGAGGTAGCTGGAATCTATACAAGTTAGGGACCAAGATGTGAACAACAAAACAATTGAGGCACTGAACTTATATTTATGTACATTTATTACACTAAGCTAAACAATAACAACAATAACACACATTAAGACAAACAACAACAACACAAAATGAATAAGATCACCATCTTATTATTAAGATGTGAATGATGGGAAAAAGGAAGGAAGAGAACACAATATTTCAATGTAACACTTGGATTAACATTACACTTAAATATGATGCTCTGAGGGAAAAGGGATAAATAGACCACACCTGAAAGCAGCCGTCAATTTGATAGTAGGCTAATTTGTTAGCCTGTAAATATTATCTTTGAAAAGATAATTTGAGAAAGTTGCACCAAGTTCCAGTGACTGAAAGGTACTTGCGTGCCATGATGATGATGATGATGAGGACGATGCTGCCTTGGTGGATGGTCCGGTCGGCCTTGGTTGATGTGGGTCGGAACAACGGTGCACAGAGTGGAGCCTCAGAGTGATGGATAAGCAAGTTGACTTCCAAATTCAGGAGAACTCAGAGTGGTGCTTTCAGGAGAACTCACAAAATTCAAGAGGACTCAAAAAGAACTGAGTGGTGCTATCAAGAGAACTCAGGGTGTTGCTTTCAGAAGAACTCCAAATGGTGGTTTCAGATGTGGTCTTTTAAAGGGGTGCCTTTGCATATCATTAACTCAGCAGGGGTCTGGTACATCCCCTGTCAGGGAAGGCTGAGGTCCAGATGTCCCACAGAGTTACATTTTCAGGAAATTTCTGTAACTTTCCAAAATATTAAGTTGTTGAACATGTTTTTTCTAGGAGCATTACTGATAGATAGCTGATTAAAATGATACCAAACATGCTCATATGTGATCGACAGACATGTTAAAAATTATTACATTGATACTAATCAGGAGGAATAAAATATTAAAGGTAAGACAAGAGGTAGATTAATCACAAAGTCATTGAAAAGTTCACTTGTTTGGTGAAATGGATGTACATAAAGGGAGTTTTGTCCAGAATTGGGAGATGATTGTCTTTGTTAGCTTTGAGATGAGTCCAGGCTTCCTTTGTTTGTAAATGGAATGTCTTTGAAGTGTTTCTCCAGGTTTCTGAGCTTCCCCTCTTCTGTGATTCAGGAATCAGTCAGAATTTTATTGCCCTCAATTTGGTTCCTTTGAAGGCTTGGTGGTACTTGGGTGTTTTGAGCCAGTCTCTTGCTAAGACAGGTCCAATACACATCCTGGAGGTCTGTATTGGGGGGGGAATCCTTTAAAGTCAGCTCTCGGCCTCGCTTCCTGCTGACTTGATGCTTCGCGCCCCATGCCAGACATGTCCCACATCTGGCGTGGTGTCCTGGTGTCCCTCTTGCTTCGCTGATCAAAAGGGGAGCCCCATCTCCACTGTGGCTGTGAATGTGTTAAATCTGTTCTTGTCATGTTCCACTGTTGATAATGGCTGGTGGATTCCTACACTGATCACAGGCATATGAAGAGTAGATACAACACGCCCCTCTGAGCGGCTTGCCTACGGAGACGCTAAGCTTGTGGGGGCAAAGTTTCAGTGTTTTCCATTGATGTGTACGGCACGAAAATTAAAACAAGAAGAATGCCGGCTCATTGTGCGGCATACAGTTGCACACTACGTCGGACGATCAAGACAAGGACACTTGGAATAACTTTCCACAGGTAAGAATAGTTTAGGGCTCGTTTTTCATTATTAAATCTAATTGAGGGTCTATGAGAGCTAACTAGTTAGCCATTAGCAAAACACTAACACGAGCTAACAGCTGGACAACCAAATACCAGACGATGAATAGTAGCTGTAGTATAGTTGTACAAGCAGTAGTAGTAATACGAAAAGTACAATACACCAACTGCTGCTGCTGATACTGTCACTGCTACTACAACTTGTAATACTATTACACATGCTGATACTACGTCTATGACTCTAACAGCTACTTATACTACTACTGCTGCTTGTACAACTATACTACAGCTACTATTCATCGTCTGGTATTTGGTTGTCCAGCTGTTAGCTCGTGTTAGTGTTTTGCTAATGGCTAACTAGTTCGCTCTCATAGACCCTCAACAAGATTTAATAATGAAAAACGAGCCCTAAACTATTCTTACCTGTGGAAAGTTATTCCAAGTTTCCTTGTCTTGATCGTCCGACGTAGTGTGCAACTGTATGCCGCACAATGAGCCGGCATTCTTCTTGTTTTAATTTTCGTGTCGTACACATCAATGGAAAACACTGAAACTTTGCCCCCACTAGCTTAGCGTCTCCGTAGGCACGCTGCTCAGAGGGGCGTGTCGTATCTACTCTTCATATGCCTGTGATCAGGAACGACTATCCACCCTGGACAGGAAGCCCCGCCGAGAGCCATTTGATTGACAGCTCAGTCCACCAAGTGAAAGCAAACTGATTTGCATTTTATTTCTTGGTGGTTATTTCTGGATGGACTGACACCAAGAAATAGAAAAATGAAAATCAGTTTGCTCTGGGCGGGGCTTCCTTTTCTGGGTGGGGAGTCGTACCTGCACACAGGCTTCTTTCCTGACGCCAGCTCAACTGTGAAGCCGAAGCTCAACGGTGACATGGCTTTGCTTCAGCTGTGCTGGGAGCTGGTGTCAGGCAGGACTCCTGTGTTCAGAATCCCCGCCCAGAGCAAACTGATTTGCATTTTTCCTTTTCCTGGTGGACTGAGGAAATATAAAGGGAAATAAATAAATAAATAAATATGGAAATATAAAGAGAAATAAAAACTAAATAAATAAATGTGGAAATATAAGAGAAATAAATAAATAAATACATAAAAGGGAAAAACAGAAAAGGTAAAAGCAAAGACAAATTTTTCCTTTTTATTTATTTATTTATTTATCTTTATATTTCCACATTTATTTATTTATTTATCTTTATATTTCCACATGTATTTATTTATTTATTTATTTCTCTATATATTTCCACATTATTTATTTATTTCTCTTTATATTTCCACATTTATTTATTTATATTTTGATTTGGCACTCCTGTGACTCCATACTATTTGACTGAACGACTGCAGAGACTAAAACAGCATACAGTACTTTAAAATATCAGTGACAAACATACACCTATGATGGACTAAAGTTTTTATCTCGTAATTCTTGTCTTGCAGGACAATGTGTGGGCTTTCACTTGGCTGTATGTCAGTCTGTCCTCCAGTGAAGAACGTCTCCGATCCTTTATTCAGGAGATCACACGGGAGATGGAAAACACAGCAGGTACAGTAATCTTCCTATTGCATGAAACTTTCAACATCCTTATCTGAGGTTTTAAATCATTTAAAATAGCCACTTGGATTGTGTCAGTAGGACAGCATTAGGGCTGGCCCGAATAGTGGTTTCTGGTCTCTGGAGATTCGGGCCCTATTAAAGACGAATATCCCAATATTCGTTCTGCCCCGGGGGGTGGGGGTGCCCGAAGACGGCCCGAAGGGGTCGGAGACGGCCCGAATGTTCAGATTAATTCGTCTGGTCTCCCGAACCGGAGGAGAACTGCCTGAGTATTTGAATCGTCTGGTCTCCGGACGCGATATTTTTTTCGTAGGATAGATCCGGGAATCTCATAAATATTCATAGTCTCCTGTCATCTTATCGGTCCATTTTCGTGACGGTGGGTCTGGAAGGTGAGTAAAGACTACCGGGAAATAAACAAACGTCATTATTTGTACTACAGACAGACAAACAGCACATGGACAGCTTTCAGATAGAGGAGATGTGGGTGAAGTGATATCTTAAAGTGATTGTTATGGTCACTGAAGAGCTGGCGCTGGTTAACTACTATTTGCTGCACATTACAGGCAGTTTATATGAATGACTTTGACGGCGAACACTATAATTTAACCAAAAATACACCGTCTCCTCTCACACTTTAGATATTGTAGTTTTTATGCTTTTAGATGCCGAGTCTAAATTGAAGTCCAGATCCTATTCATTAGTTTACCGCGTTCAGTGGTGGAAGCGGCTGATTGGCGAACTCCATTGCAAATGTTCCCATTTAATTTCGGACGCTAATTTACAAGATAAAATTAAGGATGTCGAATATGAAACAAATACTCGTTAATGGTGAGGAGCAGCTCTTTAATTCGGCATGAATTAAAAAAAAACACAAACTTGATTTACTGTGATATTGTGAGATTTGTTTGTGGTTATGTAAATTAGCCATTCAACAGAAGTCCGCTAACATTAAAGTGACTGTGACGTGCAGTGTCTGTGTTGACAGACGCAGAAAATACGTCAGGGTTTTGTTTAAGTTGTTAATATGTCATAGTCTGTCGCTACTTTTGAAGGTAAAAAAATACTTGTAGTTTGCTGGCTGTTAGTTCCGCCATTTGTTTTGTTTGCTGTTTGTGCCGCAGGTCAGGGCTAAGAGGAGGGCACAAGAAGGACAAGATACTGTAGGCCTACTGACTTTGCAATACACATGCCTGTTTAGTTCAATCAGGCATGTGATTGGGGGGGTAGGAGTTTTATAAGTTTTACACTTCTTCCTACTCCTTTTCGAACATTGCTGATTTGTTTCTTTTTCTCTCTTTTTATCTTTTGTTTTAATCAATGTTCGAAATAAACTTTTCATTCATTCATTCAATTCTGGTGCACTTTTTTTAAGCCCTTTTATCCACTTTTCTCCCCCATTATATGACCTCTCTCGTTAAAAAGACTAAAATAATAACTTTCCTCAGTGTGGTCTTTCTTATGATTTTAAGTATATGACATTATGCATAATAGAAAAGAGAACAGCAGATGACTGACATGACAGACTCCGCACGCAGATTCACCTCGAATCACGGAAGCGCCTTCATCACTCGGATTACCAGCCAATCACGAAGCACGTTCATCACTCGAATTACCAGCCAATCACAAGGCGCCTTCACCAGCCGGCTCATTAATATTTATGAGATTCCCGGATCTATCCTACGAAAAAAAATCGCCTCCCGGAAGCAAATTTTGCACACTGCCTTCATTTTGTCTTCAGTTAAACTGAAGAATTCCCAAACAGCGGAGGTCTTCGGCATCTTGTCTTGTGTTTATGCAACAAAGTGAAGCATGACGTCAGAGTCGGCAACCACTCAGTCATTCGGTGGTAACAAACACGAATGCATGAACCGAGATGAGCCGAAGGCGAAGGGAAGAGACGAGCTCCGAATACTCCTATTTTCATCTGGGGGGGGAAGGGGGGAATCACATAGACATATGTGTATATGTCATAGACGTGTATATGTGATCACAAGATGGAATGAGCCGATGTGGGCCGAAAGCAGAGGGAGTATTCATTCCGCCTGGTAACGTCTAGGGGTGGGGGTCGAATATTTGGATACCAAAATAAAATCTGGATACCGCCGTAACGAACAAATATTCGGATATTCGGGTCCAGCCCTAGACAGCATGTAGATTAAATTGTTATATGCCGATCGGCGTTGGTTTGCCTGTCCGTCTGTTTGTCTGTGCGCAACGTTGCTTAAAACTGGAAAACTAGTTTTGGACGAAAGTTTCAGGTAAAGTCAGAAATGACACAAGGACCACCTTGCAATAGGTCCATCATTTCCACCGCATGGACAATATTCGCAGCATTGTCCGTTACGATGGCTGGTTCTTTGTCAGCTCCCATTCTCTAATTGCGTCACACAAAAGGTCACATAAATTACTCGTGGTGTGGTTGGTTTCAACAGCGCTAGTCTGTGGGACGTGCCACATTAGATTCCACTCATTGTTGATGTAGTTAGCAATAATGGTTAAGTATAATTCCGTTGCTCTGGATGTCCAACAGTCACAGGTTAGGGTGACTCTCTCTGCTGATTTAAGTGATGATGCAATGTCATTTTGACATCTGCCTACATGTTTGGAATTGTAACTTCACTGACCTGTTTGCATGTGGGTATGACGTAGCGTGGCTCCAGTGTCTTCATAAGGCAGCGGAAACTGTCGTTTTCGACTGCGCAGTGTGGTTGAATGCTCTTGCAGATGTATGTAGTGACAGCCTTTGTATTTTCTGGGCTTGCGGAGTCGAGTCAAGTCAAGTCAAGTCACATTTATTTATATAGCACATTTCATACGACAAGCGCAGACTCAATGTGCTTAAGAACAAATAATTAAATAACAATAAAGGGTAGCAATAAAACAAACAGTTTTACAAGGTATTAAGATATAATATTAAAAGAAAAATAAAAACAATAATAATAATATTAATTCCATAATAAAATGCTATCACCCAGCCAATCATTTTGAACCTTAGTCAAAGGCTTGTGCAAAAAGATACGTTTTTAGTCTGCTTTTAAAAGAAGACACTGTTGTAGCAGACCTTAGTTCTTGAGGTAGAGAATTCCAGAGAGTGGGACCGTAGTGACTGAAAGCACCATGAGCAGATTTTGAATTAATTCTTGGTATGATAAGAAGACTTTTACTGGATGATCTAAGGGATCTGTCCGGTATGTATTCAGTGAGCATGTCAACGTAGGAAGGAGCTAAACCATTCATAGATTTATAAACAATAAGAAGTATTTTAAAATCGATTCTCTGTTTCACTGGAAACCAGTGAAGAGAGGATAGAACAGGAGTGATGTGTTCATACCTCTTAGTTTTGGTTAAAATTCTGGCCGCAACATTCTGAATAAGCGGAGAGTTTGCTGGTAACTTTAAATGCCTTGTCAAGCTGCATTTATTTCGGGGCATTTGAGTTTCTGAGTGGTGCCTTGTTCACTGGTTTCGAAGATTGTTTCCGCAGTACTTCACCTCCACGCTGCAAATCTTGCATACGGCTTTGCTCTTCTCTAGTTTATTGCGTCTTTGTGGTTTTTAAATCCAAAATATTTCCACACATCTGCCTTCAAGTTTTTTGTTGGTGCCTTCAGTGCCATGATGTTTTGTGCCGCTATGGACGCGACTCGCGTGAAATCTCGTGTCACGCAAGAAGTCACATGACACTATGGGGGGAAAAAGGCATATTAAATAGATCGATTCAAGGGTTTTATGAATCAATATCATTAAATAGATTGAAAGGTTTTATGAATCGATATCGGGCTATTAAAAGGAGAATCGATTCAAAATCGATTAATCGATTTTTTTTTCAAAAAAAAAAACAGCCCTAATTCATATACAGAAAAGCTCCATAATAGAACACAGACAAAAGTGTTGCAGCAACAAGCTGCTTTTTTACACTAAAGAAAAACACAACTTGTTTCAAAAAATAAAAAAACAAGTGTTAGCCTCAGCTTCTTTACAAGATTTTTCACATGTGGCTTGAAAGTAAGGGAGTCATCAATCCAGACACCCAGGTATTTATACACTTGGACCAACTCTATTTCATTTCCCTCTAGTGTGGACACTGAGGGAATCATTTGTGGACACTTCCTAGAGTTTGAGAACAAGATCAGCTTGGTTTTGTCTGCATTGAGAACAAGTTTCAGGTGAAGTAATGAGTGCTGGACAACAAAAGCTTTCTGCAGGGATTCAACAGCCTGAACAAGAGTTGATCCACAGCAGTAAATGACTGTCATCAGCATAAAAGTGCAAATTAGCATCTGACCCATCAATACCCAGATCATTTATATAAATAATGAATACCCCCTTGTGCACAGTATTCAGAGCATAGACA
Organism: Acanthochromis polyacanthus; assembly: GCF_021347895.1. NCBI lineage: Eukaryota > Metazoa > Chordata > Actinopteri > Pomacentridae > Acanthochromis > Acanthochromis polyacanthus. The sequence goes on along the minus strand of NC_067115.1, from coordinate 39,128,161 downwards.
TCATATTTAATGCACTGAGTCTTATTACTGAGGTAGTTTGCAAACCAAGCAACTACGTGCTCAAAGTCCCGAATGAAGACGTCTAAATTTTAAAACATCATGGTCAACAGTGTCCAAAGCTTTGGACAGATCAATAAAAAATGATGCACAGTGCTGTTTCTTGTCGAGAGCAACAATAATGTCATTTATCACTTTCATTGCAGCTGTGATGGTGCTGTGTTTTTTTTCTGCAGCCTGATTGATATTTTGATAAAACAGCATTGAGCCTCAAGAATTTTGACCAGCACTGATAGATTAGATATTGGTTGATAATTAGTTAAAACCGCTGGGTTACCCCGTTTTAATGAGGGAAGAACAAAAACTGATTTCCAAACTGAGGGAATTTCATTTTTTCCACTATGAGGTTAAAAAGAACTGTAATCAGCACTGCTACAAAATCAGCTGCCAGTTTAAAAAAATAAGCATCAGTTAAATCAGGTCCAGAAAGTTTTCTGTGGTCTAAAGCTTTAAGGGCTTTATGGACTTCCTGAATGGAAAAAGATACAAAAGTAAAAGGCTCACCAGTGTACATTGGGAGGTCTGTGCAGGGTTTCACAGATACAGCTCCCACTGACTCAAAGAGCCAGAAATGTTCATTAAAACAATTTAGTACCTCCATTCTGTCATAGACAGGAACAGAATCCTTTAAAACATAAGTAGGTAGAGCCTGACAGCTTTTGCTCACAGAAAGAGATTTAATAACCTTCCAGAATTTCTGGGGATTATTTAGGTTCTCAGTGGTGACTGGACCACTGTGCCGGAGCACTGCTTTCACAAAAGAAGAAAGACGGCGGGTCAGTGCAACAAGCAACGCACGGTGTGCCCCCATCACAACCAAGGAGTCGAAATGCAAGTGCAGCCTCAAGTACCAGCATAGTCAAAGATGGAGGTGCAGTGGGAGTCGGTGATGGTGCCAGCTTAGATGCTGGTGCTGAAGAAGACTCCTCGCTGATGTCATCAGGGACCAAGGTGGAACGAGAGGAGTAGTTTTCTGAGGGGGAACGCAGGAGGGTGAGGCAGATGAGTGGAGCGAGCAGTGGGTCAGAACCAACCGGCTATCACCCTTCATCTCAGAATCAAACCCAACCACAGACTGGACAAGCATCAAATAATATGTTCGCCAGTCTAGCCTTTTTTAACCCTTGCCTCAGGTTAAATTTGGTCCAGCTCTCCATTTAAAGGGTTAGATTCTATCTGCCTATTAGTATTTCACCAAACAGGTTTCAGCAGAATAAATTAAGCTGGAATCGAGAGACACTCGCCCAGGTTCTAACTGCCTTGCATCCGAATGTCTCACCCCTCTTATCTGATAAATACTATCCCACCAAGCAGCCTTTCTAAGTAGTAGAATTGATCTATCATTCACATTCGTTATCGGACAGCTTCTCTCTAAGGACTTGCATGCACTTGGTGCTATTCCTGGGTTCGTCTTAGAGGTTTGGAAAGAACTAACCTCAGGGGTAATGTTTAAACACTCTCACTTTGGACTAAGTAACCTTTAAGAACCATTAGATTGAATGCACACAATCAACTTAACTTTTTACCACTATGCAGATTTTCAGTGACTTATAATAATTTCATTAGGCTTCTCTTTAAATGCAATAGAGCGTTTTATTAAGCAAGTTTAGCAAGAGCACAGCATCAATTCATGATTAAACAATTAATTATTTCTGATTAAAAAATGAGACTAAAATAACTAAATTGAGCGTACCTGACAATCTTCTCTAATTATTAAATTTAGGAGAGAGAGCGAACAGCGTGGCCACTACCGTATCACTCAGTCTTGACTTGCGTCTGGGAAAAGCTCACAGTTGTCCAGAGGACTCGGTACGATGTCTTCTTTGGGGACGAAAGGATCTTATCCCTCGGCAGGGGGGAGCGGAGGAGTCCTGTGAGCCAATCGTGGTCTGGCAGTTATCTCTGGAATTGGCTGGAACGTTAGTGCTTACGCCCCAGCTGTCTTCTCTGTGGTATGGTGGTGATGGAAAAACCCTCGTCTGTTCAGGCTGTAGTGGGTCACTGGGTCTCCCAGCCCCGAGGAGGGGAACAGCCCGGTGCTGTTGCCTCCTTTGCCTCTTCGGGTGTAGTCGGTTCTCCCCTCTATTGGTTTCTTCTGGATAACTGCAGAACCTCTTAGGACTCTCCGTTTGGCAGAGTGTGGTCTTCACTTGTTGAACAAAGTCAGAAAATGACTTTGCTTCCAACGATGTCCTCAGCGATCTCTGGAGCCTAAGTCCCGCGTAGTCTTCCCGTCTCTCGGGCAAAAGAGGAAGGTGAAGATTCTTCAGAACTCCGGCCAAGTTCCCTTTGCAGCTCTTCTTTAGCAGCTCCGGCGAACATCTCCCGTATAATGTCTCTGCTCTCCCATTCTTATACTCTCTCCAGACACACAAAACTGGCTTGGTACGCCCTCTGACACCGTCTAACTTATGCAATCAACTTGTCATCACATACAGCAGTAATACAGAAGTCATGTTGTTACAGCAAATACACAGTGTCCACATTCTGTTTAACACACACACATTTCAGCCAGCCCTCTTGAGTTTTTCCCAAACTTCCCTTTTTCTGAGGAGGCTGCAATGTCATTGTGGCTGCCGAGTCATGGTGACTGTTGTTTACTGCACTTCTGCTTCTCAAGGCCTGGACACACAAGCCTATGAGGCCTGTATGCACACACAGAGCCTAAACAAGGATTACTTCACACAGAATCACTTTTTAAATCATTCTTCTCAATCTGAACATAATAAATCATCCGAATCATTACTTTAATCAAATCAACACTTCAAAAATGTATATATATTTCAGCAAGCATAATCATAATGTTTCTTCTTAAGATCTTTATTCGTCTACTTCAAAACCTTTGTTGCCTTAGGGCCATAATGAGCCTGAGTCCTCTCTGAGACCTCAACATCTGCATCTTACTTGACAGATAAAACAGTCCCATCAGAGTCATCATCAAAACAACAGGTTGTCTCTGATACAAAAGCATGTGAAACTTACCGCTCTACCACTGACTGGTCTGTTTTCAGAAAAATAAGAAATAAATGCTCTTCTTTATTTAAGAAAACGAAGTCAGAATACTACCAGCAATAATGTATGGCTACAAATCTAATAGCATTTTACTAAGTGTCTCAAGCACTGGTTCATTGGCAATAAATAAAACATGATTACTGACAATCCTGGGGGGTATTCCACAAAGCTGGCTTAGGTCTAAGCCTGGCTTATTGTGGTCAGCTTCGCTAACTTTAGTGAGAGTTTAGTTCCACCAACAAGGCTTAGGGCTAGCCTGGCTCAGCCAGAGCGACAAGCCTGGTCCGGGGCAGGCTAACAGTCAAGCTTACTTTAGATCCATGTCAGAGAAGGTTCTGACGAGCTTCAGAAAGACGCCTGTGAACCGCATGTTACACATTAAATTCATCTTGATCTGTAATCCATGATGTTCTTGTTCGGTGACATACATTGAGACCTTTTTAAATTTTCTTCTTTAAATAACGCTGGAATAACCGTGAATCAAACTATATCATATTACACTACACATTTTGTCACAGTGCGCAACTGTGGATCAGTGGTTAAAGCGTAGTTAAGTAGATCAAATGTGGTTTCACTTTTCATTGCGCCATGGGTTCGAATCCACCAGCGGTAAAAACTTGGAAATATCTGATTTTCTTTCTTCTTTCACCCTCAAAGTGCAGTCAACACGTAACAGGAATAGGCACAGATTGTCTTAAAATAAGCAGGACACAACAGCCACAGTTTTCCATAAAGAATACCTTCCTTTTACCAGCGGTCCAATCTGATCATGATGATAATCCAAAGGTGATGCCAAATGATGAGAGAACTATTTTGTGTACAAGCTCATTTGTGTCTTCTCCCTTATTTAAATGTAGGGCACAGTAGCACTATCATCTCTAATAAAAATGACATCTCCTCTAGAGGCCTACATGTTTTTTTTTTCTGCTTTTTCATTCAAAGTTTGAGTGTTTGATGAAACATCTCCACATGAAGTTGCCCCTTTTTCCCAAAGTATTCCTACTTTGGTTTTAGGTGTTACCTGCTGCTTTATTCATCTATGGTGGATATATATTTGTCAAATCAAGAACATGAATTAGGCCTACCAGAGTAAAAAGTGAAAACCACCATCACATTATACAAAACCAGGCTATGTTGTAGCCTCTTTCTCTCATGTATATATATATGTTTATACACACATAAAAAATGGGTTTGGAAAAGCTTTATTTCATCAAGATTGATCTCCTCTGGGCCACAGTAGTGTGACAAACTTCAGGGTGAGGAAAAAAAGTCATCAACCACTGCAGTTGTGGGTTATCCCTAATCGGTGTCAAAAACTTGCCCTCTGAAAATTAAATTTTCAGACGTGTGCGTGTGTACGCTCAGACTAAGTGCTTCATTAAAAAGAAAATAAACACGCATTTAAACGGTCGGCTATGCTTTGCCAGGCAGCATCTCGAGCTTTATTTATCGCAACCGTGTTGCCTTTTCTTGTGATAATCTCCCTGTAGTCCTCGTACAACTCCGTGAGAAGTTTCTGCTCCGCCAAAGAGAAAGTCTCCGCTCTGTTTTTGGACATAATATCATCATTTCGACGATCGACACGTCGGGGCTTTTTATCTCCCCCGGACGCGCGCTCAGCCTGGCTTGGATCAGCGTCTCTGAAAAACAGCTGAGCCTCGTTTGTGGAACTACTTGCAGCTGAGATTAAAGTTGCCGCTTGTTCAAGCCACGCTTACCAGCGTAAGCCCAGCCTGTTTTAGCCAGCTTCGTGGAATACCCCCCTGGCCTTGTAAAGTTAGGACACATCTTGTGCCAGTTCAAACAAAGCTTTAGGCATATGATGCTACCATTTACCAAGCTTCACTGTCGTTAGCCAATATTAGCAATACAGGAGCACAGATGTGGCTGTGAAATTGCCTCTCTGAAGTTTTCTAAGGGGGAACGCTATTTATAAGCAATGAACACATCGAGACCCAAAGAGGAAGAATCCACTCAGATGGGGTGCCTGAAGTTCTGGCCGGCAAAACGGGCCTTGGCGCCGAGTTCCTCCTCAATCCTGAGAAGCTGGTTGTACTTGGCTAGACGCTCAGATCGGCAAGGTGCACCTGTCTTGATCTGTCCACTCCAGAGGCCGACTACAAGGTCGGCGATGAAGGTGTTCTCAGCCTTTCCAAGCATATGCCTGTTTCCTTGCTGAATATGCGTTCCGCCCCGTACGAACCAAGTCAGGTTATACTCATGAATAATATCTGCCAGTTCTGGGGAGAACCAGGGGTTTTCTCGCTCTTTCACCCTGTACCTCCTTAATGGAGCATGTTTATTTACAATTTGCATGTAACTGTTCCTAAAAAATGTCCAAGCCAACTCTACATCAGGGATAAGTCCCATTTTCCGGGATTTATCCAATCAATATTGGATAAATCGTGATGAAAGGTTTGTTCATTAAAGTATTTAAGATTCCTCTTATAAATAATACGAGGTTTAGATTTAGGCACTTTTGTGCTTCTAATAGTAGCTACAACACAATGGTCACTTAAGTCATTGCAGAAGAGATGAAAATTTATGAGGAACTTTCGTCAAAATCAAATCCATCAAGGTGGCTTTCTCAGGGCTTTTAAGGTTTGGCCAGGTGGGTAAATTGAACTGGGTAAGAGTAATAGAATCACGGAAAGATTTAAAATCATCAGAAACTGATTTAAGTCAGTCCCAGTTCAGGTCACCAGCTAAAACAAGTCCACTACAATTTAGTGTGGATAAAAGATGCTTTAAAGATAGTAATGTATCCTTGGAGGCAGATGGAGGCCTGTAGCATCCAACCACAGTTATACAAAGGCCTTTAACAATTTCCACATTCAGTGCCAAAAATTCCAGTTGTTTGGAAATGGACTCAGATAGAATTAATGAGGCTTCAAATCTTGATTTAACATAAATAGCAACACCACTTAGGCCTGTCGGTCCAATAAACATTGTATCTGTTACGGCCACCAGTATTGGTGTGCCGTCCGTTTTGAGGGGGTGTTTTGTTGGGGCCTTTGTGTGGGAGAAATGTTTGTGTGTGGGTTCAGCTGTGGCTTGTTGCAGAGCCTTTTGGAGCCCCAGCTGCTAGCCGTTTTCAGCTGACGACGAAGCTGATGACGACCTGCACTTTCGTCTGGTTCTCCCCGCCCTCCGGCTGTCCTGATTGGGCCACCCTCCAGCTCCTCCTCCTTCAATCAACCAGAGGCAGCCAGGCACCACACCTGCCGACTATAAAGACCCACCGATCAGTCTGTGTGGCTGGTACTTCGACCAGTCCACCCTGGTGCTCTCCTTGTGTATTGTGGCTTTGTATCACTGTTCTGTGTGGTCTTTCGGTCTGGAAGCACTTGTGGTTGTGCCCAGACAACTCCAACCTTTCTGTTGGCGGCTTTTGTTTAGTGTGGAGGCCTATGTGTCAGTGGAGACTGAGGCTCCACTTTTGTAGTCGGCCAATTACGTGTAGAAGCCACTTTGTATACTGAGCTTTCGTGAACTGTGCTCATTATGTACATCTATTTAGAGGCACCAGTTTTGTTTAGTTTGTTTGTACACCTTTTGTATTAGTTTTTGTTTCTGGTGGTGGGTGTTGCTTCTGCAGTTCGGTTTGGCTAGGGAGTTTAGTTGTTTTCTTTGTGTTTAGCTCAGTTTCGAACTCTGTTAGCCTTTATGTTTTATTCCGTTCTTTGTTTTGGCAACACCCACCCGTTTTGTGTTTTATTGTCACTCTTCCGTTCCTTTTACTACTAAGCAATAAATCCCTTCGTAACAGTATCCATTAATGTTAATGTCTTTATCGATAAGCCAAGTTTCAGAAATTACAACAATATCTGCATCTGTTGACTTAATCCAAATCTTAACCATTTCCACCTTAGATATCAAGCTGTGCACATTAAGATGAACTATTTTAAGACCAGACAAGGATTTAAAATCAGATGGTGTCTGGATACCCTGCAACTCCAGACCAGGGTTAGGTTGCACATTACCAGATAACAGTAATAATAGGACAATTGGCACTCTCTGCCTTGTAACATTACAAAATGATTCAGACATTGGATATGTTGAAACCATACAAGATCTATCACAGGATGTGACATAATTATACAAATCCAGAAGGCTTTGAAGTTGAGGTAAGTCTCCAGGTAGGCCAATCCATCTGTGCCAGATGGATTGGTGGTTGCATAGGTTGTAAAGCAGTGATGGCACTGGTGCATCCATGAGCAATGTCCCACAGGTTGAACACATTGTTGGATGTACTCACCCAGGAGCAGCAGTGATGACTGAGCAGCCTTGGCGGAGTACTGTGCTCTTGGAGCGCTTTTCCTGATATTTATTCAGTGAAAACATGTTTTTGGAGTAATTTTTCCTTGACATGCTGCACAAAGGAAATAAATGAACTCAGAAATTATTTGCAGTGTTTGATGGCAAAGATCTAAATTACATCAACATCTAAACCATTCTCTTTATGCTTTAAAGTTCTTGTCTGATTTGCTGAAATTACCTGAGGTCTGTTGTGAAAAATTGCTAAACTTGTCGTATTATCTTATCAAAAATACAAAATAATTTGCAGGGCTGTTTGTAAATTTAATATAATATAGAACAGAGACAAAACTTTGCCGGTGTAACAGGCCAGATTAACCTCCCGGCCAAAGTATACCCTGGCACCAAGAATGACAGCTTATTTTCTGACATGAGCATATTGCAAACAAATTTGCAAGTTTACACCTTAAGGTATGGTTTCCGCTGTCTCAGTCACACTTCTACAGTGCTAAGGTTGACTGAGGAGCTTGACTGAAGGAGGTTGACTGAAAGTCCAAATCTGTCAGTTCTCACATTACTATAAGCACTAAATGTTTGTTTCACTAAAAACAAACGGACATGTAAGAAACTGATTACTAGCCGATGATCAATATCTAAATAACTTATAACCTAGAAGCTTAGAATTGATTTTACTTTGACAGAATTGGAAAAACATTGCATGTAAACAGAAGGAATTTATTTCTGACTGTGAAATCACTTTTTTACACGAGGGCAACTGTTGTGTGTGGACACTGATCAGCATCTCTTTGTTTCTCCGTCAGACCGGGATAGTTTCTTACCTGTCGTTCCCACTCCACCTGCTGGGACCAGTGAGTTATACGAGATAGTGTTTTTATTTTCCTTTAGAGATTTTAATTGCTTAAAATTATTTTCATGTGGCTGTGGTTCTGATCTGATACTCCTGAGTGATCATCCCTACTTAACTCTCGTGCTGATTTGAACCTTCTGTATCTTTTTCCTCCTGCAGACAATCCACTGGCTGTTGAGCTGAACACCCTCATACAGAATCAACTGTAAGTCGCTCCCTCTGAATGCTTTTTGATTGATTGTATCAGAACCCCAAATTAACAGAAAGGCCAGCACGGTGTAACTGTGACTAATATTTATTTACTTTTAAGTTCTGGTACTTTGTAAAGTTTTAGCCACTGCAGCTGAAACACGTGAAACATTTAAAAGGCTTATAAATATGTTCTTGTTACACTGTGTCTCAAAAGTTCGTTTGCCCCCATTTTTTTTCTCCTGACCAAAACTGGAATTACAATACCTTTTCTGGAATGTTGTTGGTATATTAATATTGTGCATTAACAGTGGTACCTTGAAACACGCTGTGCAGCTCTGAGAAGCCTGAAGCAGACATAGCCACCCAAACCATACTAATGGGCATTGGGTTTCACTTGCTCAGAAGATAGTACTTTTTCTCCATCATCTGTATAGATACAGTCGTTTTGGCTGTTGGGTGTTGGAAATAAGTAGAGAGAGCATTCATCAGAGAAAATCCCGTCTTTTCGAGTCAGAGTTATGCAACTTCTTTGTGAAAGCCAGTCTCTTCTCCTTTTGCAGTTTGGTGAGTATTTCTTTGGGTTTGTTACCTCTTGTAAGCGTTCAGCCCCAATATTTCTGTTAAATATCAATTCACAGTGCTCTTAGAAACATTTTCTCCAAGATTTTTCAGCCTCTAAGTCGCCAGCATGACTGGTCTCTTTTACCCTTGGCCTTTCTCATCAGTTCCTTGGCTCTTCCTGAGCGAGGCAAGTTTTTGAAGGATCCTCCTTTATTGTACCTTTGAAATCACTTCTGCATCCAGTGCATGCAAAAAGTCCATGAGCCAGACCAGCTATTGGTACCATCTCAGGTGACCAATCAAAGTGGTACTAAAATGTACATTGGGTTAATATACAGCCATGGCCATGTACCATGTGAAGTACCATGACGCATGTGAATCTTAGAAAATACCACAAAATACTGAAGTGTTTGGGTGATAATACACAACTCCTGAGAACTATATTAAGTTTCATATTTAAAAAAACATCAAAAGAGTTTGGTGTGATTTTGTTATTCTTACCAAATTCGGTTGTGAAAGTACTGCATTTTTTTTGTTATTTTCTTCTCATATATGTTTTGGGAACAAAGTTGTTCCAATTGTTGGAATTTATTGATAATATTATATCCCTTGTTGATTTGTTGACTAATTAAACTGGTGCTGTCAAAAAATATTAGTTATCTTCTGTAATAGACATCAAAACAGACATAAGTCATGTTGTGTCCAAACTTATGGCCATGGCTGTGGAAAGGATGTGATAGCCTTTCCACAGTGGCAGCTTTATCACTTATTTGTGAAACTGTCACATTTACCATAACCGTGGTATTGCACAATCCATTTAACCCTATAAGGTCATAGCTGCAAAATTACAACATTTTTTTAAGGCTGTCCAGCTGTACCTATTTCTTACTGAATGTAGAAAAACACTACATATGCCAGCACCCCACACTCTGAACTGTACAAATGCAACATTTTTGGCAGGAAAATATTAATACTGGAACAGACCCCGCATTCCAATTTCAAGCAACATATTTTCCACTGACCCCTTAGCTCTCTCTTTAGGAACAGTTTCAACAATTTTCCAAGTAAAAAAAACACCTGTAGTGTTTTTTTCTTAATTCTCAAGATGCTTAGTGATACTAAGATAACTGAAATTATTTTTTATAAAGTATAATACAATTGAAGATAAAATTTTTATCCACCCTATGAAATATTTTTGTTCAAAAAAATTCTCAAATGCTGTTAAATGAAGAATTTTTTAACACAGCTTTTTCAAACATCCAAGTTTTATTTTTGACTTATTGTACACTTATTGTCACACATTTGTGACTCTTTGTACACAGAAACAAAATAATTTCACAAAAACCAAAAACTTCCAAGGTCAAAATTATCAATCGTCAAACCAAAAACCACAGTTGTGCAATCATGTGCTTTAATGTAATGCTCAAAGCTTGTAATCAATCAATTAATCAAATTAAAACCGGGGGTTGTCCTTTACTTTACACACAATATGAAAACTTCATTAAGGATTTGAGCTGGAGAAAGCATCATACCAAACCAAATAAATCAGTTTAGACTTGAGAAAAAAAATTGTTGATGCTTACAAAGCAGTCGCTTGTAGGTCTACAACATTATCACAGCGTTTCCATGTGTCAAGAAAGTGGAGTGAGAAGTCTCATCCAGAACTTCAAAGAGAGACACATAGTACAGAACCAGTCTGGCAGATTGAAGGCAGAGCCAAAGACTCTGGAAAGAAAACTTGAGAGATGTGTCTAAAGATGCCTGAACAACCACCAGAACACTTGTTAATGATTTAACGAAGTCAGGAGCTGTAGCGTCATAGAAGACACAGCAATGGACTGAGCCCTAACCCTCCACTTCTTACAGAAGAGAGACCTTCAAGCCAGACTGAAGTCTGCTGAGGACAACCTGGAGAAATTTTCTGAAAACTGGAAATGTGTCTTTCAGTCACATGAGACCAAACTAGAGCTCTTTGGCTGTAGAGACGCTGCTTATGTTTGGAGAAACAAAGGAGAGGCGTAGAACCCAAAGAACACCGTCTCCCAGTGGCGGCTGGTGAAAAAAATCTTGGTGGGGCTGGTGTGCCAACAGATTTCCCTGCCTAATCTAGCATAAGCATTCAAATGAACAGTCGGAAAATGACGACAGGTCCACAATAATAATTTAATTTCAGTTTCCAGTTTCACAGCAGTAACAATTTACAGACATATTAGACGTTATGCTATCAATGTGGGTTGAGTTATTTTTGAAGAGAGAATGAAAGAGAACATTTCCTATAAAAATGTAATAAAGAATTGAGAACCAACCAACCAACCAACAACTACATTATTATTACATACTGCCCATTGAATGTAAAATAAACTTAAAAGACACTCTGTCTCTGCTCCTGTGTGTGTCTGCTCCTGTGTGTCTCTGTTCCTGTGTGTCTATTTTTCTGTGTGCATGTGTTTGTCTCTCTCTAGGTTTTATTAATACAAGAATCTTCTCCCTCCTCTTTTCCTCCCGATGTAGGACGGAGTCTGGGAGTCGCATTACAAAAAAAACTATCGCTGCCTCCTCAAGTAGCTCGAGCGATCATAAACGTTCACGCTTTTTACGTAGCAGTTGGGGCGATATTTCCAGCGCCCCATCGGCGTTAAATTTGGCGACGCCGATAGGCCAATTATCAGTAATTTTCCCCGAGCAACCATAACCTGATTGGCTATTTAGCTGCAGGTCAGGGGCACTTTGCCGAGTGCCCCTTGGGAGAATGACATACTGTAGTTCGGAGGAAATTCGGTTGTCGGTTGGTGTTAATGTTGTTTAAATGATTTAAAATACATGTAGGCACACACATACTATTAAGTAAAACTGAAGCTGATTAAAAAAAATAAAAAATAATAATTTTTTATTAAAAAATTTAAAAAAAAAATCCCCTCCACAGCTGGTGGGGCGGAGCCCCAGCGCCCCCTATGGGCCAGCCGCCACTGCCGTCTCCACAGTTACACATGGTGGTGGCAGTATCATGCATGCTGTTTGGATGCTTCAGTGTGTGTGGAACTGGGAATCTTGTCAAGGTTGAAGGAATCATGGAAAAAGAAGGATATATTAAGATTTTGAAAGAAAACCTCGAGCAGCCAGCCGCTAAACTGGGTCTGGGTCATCGCTTTGTCTTCCACGTATGTTTTGGGTTGACAACAACCCAAACATACGTCGCTCCTGGTGAAACCCTACCTCCAGAAGACTAACGTGAATGTTACTGACTGACCTGCACAAAGCCCTGAAAATCTTTGAGGCCAACTGAAGACCACCAATCCATGCCAGAAGACCATCAAATAAGAGGGAGCTTGAGAGGAAAGAAGATGAATGTAGTTTGTGCCACAAACTACAATAAACGACTCGAAGCTGCCATCCAGCAAAAAGGAAACGCAACTATTCGCATCGAGGGGGCTAATAGTTTTGTTGTTTTTATTTGTTAAACAATTTTGTGTCTGTGTGCAAAGTAAAATAATGTAAGCAACCAAAATAAAACTGGGATGTTTGGAAAAACTGTGTTAAAAATTGCTTGATCTGTTTAACAGCACTTGCCAAATTTTTGAAAAAATAAAATGTAAATTTCATGGGGGGGGGTGCTGATAATTTTGTTTTCAACTGTACATGTGATTTTCAGGGATTTTTTTTCAATGATGCAAAAATGGGCTTAAATGAGTGCTACTTATTTACACAGAAGGCCCCATCACTGGTTCATGAGTAAATTTATCAATTGTGCCATCTATGGCATATATTGCCATACTGTGTCCATACTGTAAATATATAGGTTATGGGGTTAAGGTTAAAGGTTTACCCCATTAATTTTGCATAGGATTAACAGTATATAAAAAGGTACTGTACATCAAAGTATGGTGCTTGTTTGTGCTTCACAGAAGAAAAAAAAAACTGCTGCCTTCAGTTTCATATATAAACTGCTGAAATGTCTAAGTATGTGTAAGTTGTTTTTTCCTGTTCCAATTAAGGTTAATTAAATCAGTTAAAGCTGCTGTCCGGAGTTTGAATCGCAGCGTCTCCCAGAACACTGTTGGTCCCACCCTCCCTCCCTCTGATTTCGCCCCTTTATTTGTGCACGCGCGCAGTACATGAGAGAAGTGCCCGGAGTGCTGCAGCATCTCGCCTGTTTTGCTGTTTTCCCCTCTTCTACATTTAGTACATTTAGTAAATAATAAAGGAATTACGTTAGAATGCTGTATTGAGTCTAACTTGTCCTAATACCAAAATAACATGAATCTGCTAGGACGAACTAGTAAAGTTTCAATATGTGATTACACTCGTGTATCCCTCTCAATGACGTTGTTTATCAAACTTAGTGCATTTACGCGTGTATATGTGTTACATTGTTTATTTATTTCTATCTAGAGTTCAGAATTGCATGACTCCTCTGACGAAGAGTATATCCCAGACGCCCCAACATCTTCCTCCAGAGGTCGGGCATCTAAACGAAGCCGTCAGGCGGGCTATGGAGGGCCGTGGTCGGGGAGCGAGGCGAGCACCCCGACCACGGCATCTAAACGAAGCCGTCAGCCGGGCTATGGAGGGCCGTGGTCGGGGAGCGACGCGAGCACCCCGAGCCAAAAAACGTCCTGCAGTCTCTTGGCCTGACAAGCCGTGGGATTGGTAACTTTTCTGGAAGTTGCTGAGCCCTGATGCTCTCTCCTCCACAAGCAAAACAAATGTGCGCGCGGTTGCGTAGTGCGTAGCTCGCCCATCTCTGCATGGGCTTGCTTGCTGTGCGCGTAACCGTTGATTGACAGCATGACAAAGCTGAAGCTCGAACTTGATTGGTCGGCAGCAACCGGCGCTTTTTGGAATAACATGGGGGTCTATGAGAGGAAGGCGGAGCTCAGGAATAAATTTTCATATCGCGTTATACTAACTTTATATTATAGTATCGAACTAGACTAACACATTTAAGCTTTGTTAAAAAATGATACATAAATTGAAAACAAACGGAAACTCCGGACAGCAGCTTTAACGATGGTAATTGTTAACTGATTTTCTCGGATTAATTTTGAATGAACTTGAATGATTGCCTTTATTTTATATGATACTGGTACATGTAAGAAATGGCACCCATCTCTGTTATACGTTTTTGTGTCATCATGACCACGCACCATTCTTGGAAAATTACTTTTAAATTTGGAATAAGTGCCCACACAGTGCAACGGGACAGAATTGATTAAAAATGTAATTAGTTGAATTTTCAAGTGCTTTTGCAGTTTTACTTCTAAGTAGTGGAAATAGTCTTTGCAACTGTGTTTTTGACATGTGATCTATGCTGGTAGCAGTCTGTTATAATTGGGTTAAATTTTGAACTTTATGGTGCCAAACCATAATTTCGGCTGTTTTGACCCCATTTAGTTTATTTTTGTATGTTTAAATGGAAATCGTAGTAATTGCATTTATGATTTTTGGTGAGTGTGATGAATCACACTCACCAAAAATCACAAGATATGGTTAGTCCTGTTTTTAACTTCAATAGAATTTAACTTTGAATCTGTTTGTCAAAATTTCACTATTCTATAGTTCCATCCTGCTTACAGAAAACCTTGTTACCATAGCAACTCAAGTTTGTTATAGTATTGTTCTGTGCTGTAAAGTTATTAATACAGATGATGATGTGTAGCATGTGGCATTTCTTACTTTTTTGTAATCAGGAAAAATCCTACCATCCCGTTGCACTATCAATGCAACGGGATGGTAGGATTTTGGCTCAGACCCCGCACCTTTCATTGTTGGCCATGTCCATTAAATGAGTAACAACAGATACAGCTGTGAGTCTATAAGGACCATCATATCAAAATGCAAACTAGAGACATATAGCAAGTTTAAAATACCAAAAAGAACTGGTCACCTCAAATTTGGTTAAGTGTAATTAATTTTGGTCAAGCAACAGATTTATATGCAGTTGGACCAGACAGACACCCAAACAGTACCTGATTGACCAGGTGTAACCCATTTTGGTGACAAGCAATCAAACACGTTGTCCAGTGGGGAGCATAAACTTTTGGGACATGGTGTACTGTACTCACTTGGTCTTCAAGACTCATTTCCACCACCTGCTGTTCCAAGGTGGAACTCCACTAAAGAGAAGGATGTGTGATGCTGTCATGCTTCTCCCATTTGTATCACTGCTCTCCACATTGAGCGTGAACTCTGTCCGCTCTTTACTTTTCTCCAACGACAGCTATTGTTAAGTCCAATCTTATGATATTGAGAGATATGGAGCCCACAGTATTTATTTATTATTTTCTTTTTCAATTTAACATCTGTAATCCACTCTGTGTGCAAGTGACAAGAGATCAACTATTGGTTCTGTCTTCTGTGGGGCTTCTGTAGGTGCTACTGTTTTTAGACTACATTAATAAAAATGTCATTAAATTGAGAAATGTGTTTAATGGCAGCCTGCTGCTGCTATACCTGTGATAAACAGTTTCACTTTTTAAACAGGAAAATACTTTAACTGATAAATCTTAATTGTAATTGATTTAATTTTTTTTTGTCTACTGACTACAATTGCCTTATCTTTTCAGCATTCACTGGATGTGTCTTAATACCATTTCTTTTCTCCTCTTAGGGCTGATCCTGTGCAACATTATTAGCACCATTTGCCCCAAAAATGTCAGAACTGTAAGTGTAACTAATCTTCTAACTTTATGAAATGGTTCCAGCCTCTGACACACATTAAAATATGTCCTGAGCTTCTTGCTATCTTCTGGTTGCAGGGTGTCCTGGCAGAACTGTGGACGTTCTGAAACAGACCTGCCTGCAGTCATCATGTGTATTCCAAACACATCCTCGTTAGTATGCAGCATTTATTAACGGGATGCTTTCCGTTGCTTCACTTCTGAGAGGTTGATTTCTCAACTGTGGGATTTTCTTGAACACTGCTTATTTTGTCTGAAAATACTGTACTTTTATTCCAAGTGTTCATAAGAGGGACTTGAGAAATAAACAGAAAATTTCACTTCCTTAACTGCTGTGGCCAAGTTATAGAAACACTAAAACGGCAATTTCCTGCTGAATTATTGCTCAGACTGCAAATTTAAAATCTAACTTTCCAGAGTAATTATGTGGATTCTAATTAATAACATAACAAAAAAACATTGTCCAAAAGGAGATTGCTGCTCTGCCATTTGTCTGAAGTTTAAAAGCAAAGTCACGTAGGAACCTGTTATTTTAGATTTTAAATTGTTGATGGTGATTGAGTCGACAAGGACATTGAGAAGGAAGAAAAACTGCTTATTTTCTCTTGGAGTTTAAGCGGTGTTGAGATTCACACCAGAATTTTTTTTTCTACATTTTAAAAATATTGTTCCTTTTTGGTGATTGTCAACTATTTTTAGATCACTTTAAAACTTGGAAGATACTTTTTCCATAATTAAGAAATCCAAACTTTGTAAATGCAAATGAAGCTTAAAAGTATTTTTTTCTCTCTATTCTGGCACCAGTGTGCTTCTACACCAGTATGTACTGTGTTCACCTTCTCAGAAATGCAAATAAAATTTGAATCTTTTACACTTACCATGTCTATCAACATGTGATATTAACATCCGCATTATTGTATGGACCTTAATCAGAATTAACTAATGTCTGTTTTTTTGCACAAAACTGATTTTGTGACTACAATTACCAATGCTGTAATTATCGTCACAAAATCAGTTGTACTGATTGAAATGCGTTAGCTCCGACAGTCATGTATTCAGTTTGAGCTTCACGTTTGCCTTTCTACAAACTAAACAACAGAGTGACAAGTACAGAACATATTGTTTCTAGGGCTGGCCCGAATAGCAGTTTCTGGGCTCCGGATATTCACCCCGATTAATGATGAATATTTAAATATTCGGTCCATTCCATAACGTCCGCCGGGGGACGAATATTCGGGTCTCAAAATTACTATTTGGATACCACTGTCACGACCAAATATTCGGGTCCAGCCCTAATTGTTTCAGAGTATTAAAGCATCTTCAAACCATAATACAATGCTGGTTAAAATGTACTCGCATCCATAAAGTTTATTTTTTTGCTCGCTTAAAGGGGAACTTCGTTTTTTTTCAACCTGGGGTCTGTTTTCATATGTCATTTCATACATGTGAGTGATGGAGAAATTAATTTTCGACATAGCTCCAGTATTTAGGCAGCTTAGCAGCTCAGCTAGCAGCTCTGCTAGCGGAAAGTATGGGGCAACTTGCCCCCCCGCGTCGAAGTCCGCCCTAACGTGCTTTTCTCCCCCCACTGACCGGCTAGGATAGTCTCAACGAGTGTCCCACAACATATTAGAGATGAGAAGTGAACGAAAACCTCCACATTACCTGGCGATCGCTTTTTGTTGTGGTCTGTATCCAAATCTCAGGACGCAAGAAAGCAAATCTCTATCGCACGATTTCGGAATGAGATTTGCTTTCTAGCGTCCTGAGATTTGGATACAGACCACAACAAAGAGCGATCGCCAGGTAATGTGGAGGTTTTCGTTCACTTCTCATCTCTAGTATGTTGTGGGACACTCGTTGAGACTATCTGAGCCGGTCAGTGTGGGGATAAAAAGTATGTTAGGGCAGACTTCGACGCGGGGGGGCAAGTTGCCCCATACTTTTCGCTAGCTGAGCTGCTAGCTGAGCTGCTAAGCTGCCTGCCTGGCTAAATACTGGAGCTATGTCGAAAATTCATTTCTCCATCACTCACATGTATGAAATGACATGAAAACAGACCCCAGGTTGAAAAAAAAAAAAAAAAGTTCCCCTTTAAATTGCACGAAGAGTTCAATTTGATTGAGTGATGAATTTTAAAGCATCATACTAAAGCTGTATTACTCAAGAAGTGTCAACATATAGAAGTCTTCAGTTCCAGTGAGACGCTAGTGCAATAATGTCCAGTAATCAGAATCATCAGCATTTAATACTTATTTAAAAAAATAACAGATTATTCACATTTAGTTGTAGCAATCAGAATAATCTATCTTTTGTTCATCCAGTGTTTTCTTTTAATTTTTATGCTGCATATGTGTTTCTGTGGAGACTTGCTGAGCTGTAAGAGAACCTTAAAATTGGCGTTGTGCATCCAGCGTGGCGCTGCTTGATGAGGTCCGACAGGAAGTGCATCACTCTGAAGTCACTTTCGCCGCTGCAGAAACCTGGCGTGCACAGAGGCTCCTCTTTTTCTTCCGCACCATCGTTCCCTCTGGTGGCGTTTGGACGTTGAAAAGCAGGTTTGAAAGTGTGCAGCAGCACCTGATTGGCCAACATGGTCAGGCAGCTCTCCAGGTGCAGCACGTAGGTGATGCCTCGACTGATACTGGAGTCAGGATTGGCTAGTCTGCCAATAAGAGAGCCGGAGTATGGCGGACAGCGCAGCGTCTTCTGATCTATGTCTAGCAGAGCTAAATACCGACTGTAGCGAGTCAGAGAGTGAAGGACGATGGACGAAGAAGTGGAGGATGATCTGGTGAAAAAGAAGAGCAAGCGTAAGTTTTGATTTCATTTGCAGACTGAAGATTAAAAACACCAACTTAAAGTTGTTCAGTCCCTCCAGGAATTCGCAATGTTGCTATCCTGCAAATTCAACCAATCTCCGCGAATTCTGCGCGGCCTTGCCATTTTGTCCAATCACCGCAACTTTTGTGCAATTTTGGCCAGCCTCCCAGAGCTCCACCGATCATCAGGCATGTTATTTGGTCGTGGAGCCGCGAAAATTTGCGTATCGAGGTATCAATTTTGAGACCCAACGTGAATCGCCCAAATTCGATGAGAAAAAAATATAGGGTGTAAGGGGTATAGGGTTGGATGTTGTCAACAGTGCGCTGGCAAAAAGCACGAGTTGGAAACAACGATTGGAGAGCATTATCGAAAGTTAGATGTAGCTGGGAAAGCGAGGTGCATGGTGTGCGACGATGAGACAAAATACAGCGACAGAGGATGCCAAGCGCTGATAGCCCACATGAAAATGAAAAATCATGCTAGGAAATTGTACGAAAAGTGCTCTAACCACCAAATGCCCAGCAATTTTTTCACCCGGCGGAGGGAAGAGACGCGACAACAGGACCAAACATACGGGATCAGTAGTGTGTACTTGCAACCATAGACATAATAAAGAGTAGACGCCGCTCGGGCTGCTGCGCAGCGAGAAATACGGCCGCCCTCTTGGTCCAGTCAGCCGCTCCACTCAGCGCTGTTTGACAGCGCATTTAATCCATCTTAACTCTGAATATTAAACTGATTTTCACGCGTTTTTATTTAAATTTTTTGCTGCAAATGTCATACATGTAGCTATGATACAGGACAAATGGTTCAGCGTATTTTAATATTCATGGCGGGATTAACAGTAATAGAATATTAAGCTCGACTGTAGACAGGTATTTTGTAAACACACACACACTAATATATGTTAGAGAAGCAGATAATGGCAGTAAAGTCAATTAGCCTATTTTAATAATTTGAAGAGACAATATATGATTACGCTATATATACATATATAAACAAAATACTGACTAATGAACACATATTTCTATATAAAACAATAGATAGAAGTTATATCAATCATAGATGGAGTATTTATATAATCAATATACACACGTGGACAAAATTGTTGGTACCCCTCAGTTAAAGAAGGAAAAACCCACAATTCTCACTGAAATCACTTGAAACTCACAAAAGTAACAATAAATAAAAAATTATTGAAAATTAAATAATCAAAATCAGCCATCACTTTTGAATTGTTGATTAACCTAATTATTTAAAAAAACAAACTAATGAAATAGGGCTGGACAAAAATGATGGTACCCATAACTTAATATTTTGTTGCACAACCTTTTGAGGCAATCACTGCAATTAAACGATTTCTGTATTTGTCAATGAGCGTTCTGCAGCTGTCAACAGGTATTTTGGCCCACTCCTCATGAGCAAACAGCTCCAGTTGTCTCAGGTTTGATGGGTGTCTTCTCCAAATGGCATGTTTCAGCTCCTTCCACATATGTTCAATGGGATTCAGATCTGGGCTCATAGAAGGCCACTTTAGAATAGTCCAACGCTTTTCTCTCAGCCATTCTTGGGTGTTTTTGGCTGTGTGTTTTGGATCGTTGTCCTGTTGGAAGACCCATGACCTGCGACTGAGACCAAGCTTTCTGACACTAGGCAGCACATTTCTCTCCAGAATGCCTTGATAGTCTTCAGATTTCATCGTACCTTGCACACTTTCAAGACACCCTGTGCCAGATGCAGCAAAGCAGCCCCAAAACATTACTGAGCCTCCTCCATGTTTCACCGTAGGGACAGTGTTCTTTTCTTCGTATGCTTGGTTTTTGAGTCTATGATGTGAGTTGATGTGCCTTACCAAAAAGCTCCAGTTTGGTCTCATCTGTCCAAAGGACATTCTCCCAGAAGCTTTGTGGCTTGTCAACATGCATTTTTGCAAATTCCAGTCTGGCTTTTTTATGAGTTTTTTTCAGCAGTGGTGTCCTCCTTGGTCGTCTCCCATGAAGTCCACTTTGGCTCAAACAACGACGAATGGTGCGATCTGACACTGATGTACCTTGGCCTTGGAGTTCACCTTTAATTTCTTTGGAGGTAGCTCTGGGCTCTTTGGATACAATTCCAACGATCCGTCTCTTCAATTTGTCATCAATTTTCCTCTTGCGGCCACGTCCAGGGAGGTTGGCTACTGTCCCGTGGGTCTTGAACTTCTGAATAATATGAGCCACTGTTGTCACAGGAACTTCAAGCTGTTTAGAGATGGTCTTATAGCCTTTACCTTTAAGATGTTTGTCTATAATTTTTTTTCGGATGCCCTGGGACAATTCTCTCCTTCGCTTTCTGTTGTCCATGTTCAGTGTGGTACACACCTTTTCACCAAACAGCAGGGTGACTACGTGTCTCCCTTTAAATAGGCAGACTGACTGATTATGAGTTTGGAAACACCTGTGATGTCAATTAAATGACACACCTGAGTTAATCATGTCACTCTGGTCAAATAGTTTTCAATCTTTTATAGAGGTACCATCATTTTTGTCCAGGCCTGTTTCATTAGTTTGTTTTTTTTAATAATTATGTTAATCAACAATTCAAAAGTAATAGCTGTTTTTGATTATTTAATTTTCAATAAATTTTTATTTATTGTTACTTTTGTGAGTTTCAAGTGATTTCAGTGAGAATTGTGGGTTTTTCCTTCTTTAACTGAGGGGCACCAACAATTTTGTCCACGTGTGTATCAGAGAAAATTATTATATAAATCATATATAGACTATCAATATAATTCATACATATATATTAAAAAAGATATATCAGAAAATGATTATATATATATATATATATATATATATATATATATATATATATATAAATGTGTTCATTAGTCAGTATTTTGTTTATATATGTATATATGGTGTAATCATATATTGTCTCTTCAAATTATTAAAATAATTGACTTTACTGCCATTATCTGCTTCTCTAACATATATTAGTGTGTATGTGTTTACAGTGTTTGCAAAATACCTGTCTACAGTCGAGCTGAATATCAGAATATTCTATTACCTATTATTATTATTATTATCTATTTTTCCCGCTATGAATATTAAAATACGCCGAACCATTTGTCCTGTATCATAGCTACATGTATGATGTTTGCAGCAAAAAAATAAAAATAAAAACGCGTGAAAATCAGTTTAATATTCAGAGTTAAGATGGATTAAATGCGCTGTCAAACAGCGCTGAGTGGAGCGGCTGACCGGACCAAGATGGCGGCCCCACCGTTCATCAGCCCCAATAGGCAGTAGCGGTCGATGCGGCGTCTACTCTTTATTATGTCTATGCTTGCAACAACCCAGTGGCATTGCCCCACAAGTTCCTCAACAGAAGAGGCTCACTCCCATGGTTGACCGGAAAGCACACATAGTGATGACTTCATGTGGCTCATTCAAATTTGAATCCAGTATAAATATTTGGTTTCATCACATTAACATGACTTTGTGCTGTTTTTGGGGGGTGCCTCGAAGGTCCCATACAGACATTTTTTTAAGCCTTCATGTTTAAAGAATTCTAGGTGTCAGAGTTCACCAGAATGCACCATTTCAGCCTTTAAATTTCAAAGGTTTCTTGCATGGGAGGGGGGCCCCGCCCTCCTCCCAAACCCTCCCCCCAGCTCGGTCACTCCGCTCCCTTGCTTCCAAGGATTCACTTATTTGGTAATTTCCCAATGCCTGGATCATAGTGCAAGCATAATGCACGTACGTCACCTAATTCACTTCCTTGTTTTTGATTTGAAGATGCAGATGTTCGATACTAATGCCTCTCAGTTACCAACAAAAATTACTGCTGAACACTGTGCAAAACAGTTAATTCCCTGATGTTCTTCACCGTTAGCGCAAGTAAACTGTTTTTAGACCCGTGCAATATTGCGGTGGAATACAAAAAAAATAAATCGATTGATAAACACTTTTCTACCATGAAACATATTACAAAATGGCTGAAATGAGCGGACCAGACAAATCATTGTGATGGAAACTGTTGCATCTAGATCTGTTGGAGCTCTGAAAGAATGAAGGGGAGTTAGATTCATGCAGGAATTTGGATGAAATTTTCAGGGTCGGTCAGAAATGGCATAAGTACCAAGTGATTTAATTTTGGCCTTACAGTCTAGGTCCATGGATTTGTTAAGGCACGGCGTTGGATAGCGGCACAGTAAGCATGGCAACAATTGAACGATACCTCAGTGGCCTGCTGATGATCACATCATTGCGATCCTAATACAAATCCACCACTTTTACAAGGAACAAGTGATTAAATTGTGGGGGTGTTTGAGTCCCATCAATTCCTGCCGCCCGCTGCATATTAACGTCACGTGATTCGGTATGTACACATGCATAACACATGCCAGTCAGGCAATGAACAGTCTTGGCAGAGTATTGGGCTCTCTAAATGCTTTTCTTGTTAATTGACGTGACAAGCCGTGAGCACGTGTGCATGAATACGTGTGAGCCAGGATGTGAAATTAATTTTTTAGGCCACTAACAGATATGTCCAAATGTGATTCATTCAATAGTTAATTATCATTTTGTGTCTTAAATCTACCAACCACTTCATGTTAAACCAGTGCTAATTTCCCACCATGGTATGCCAGCTTTTGTATAAATGGACGTTATATAACAAATTTTGGAATGAATATTGTCAATTACAATGTTGAAATATGTTCTAAAAAGCTGGAAAAATGCAGTTTTTTAGCAATTGTCACTGTCTCCCGCAATTTCATCGCAACAACTAAGTTTAAATCATCAGAACTTACATCGCAAGTTTTTTTTTTTAGAAAAGCTGCCGCGAATTCAGGCATTTTTGGCCGCAACAATCTTGAAAAACGCCCGGGAAATCGTGGAAGGACTGGTTGTATGAAGGCTTGAAGCATTAAAAAAGGTAGTGTCTGCGGATACGGGTCCGTATCCGTAGCCCACAGGCTACGGGTACGGCACTTTCCATTTGCCAGACAGATACGGACCCGTACGCGAGTCTCGCGAGTCAAGAAGCTGCTAACCACTGCAAACTGTTGAAAGGTAAGCAAAGGTTAAGGTTAGGGTTAGTGTTAGGGTAAGGTTTAGTACCTTACCCTAAGCATGGTACCTGTCGTACCGATGCTACGCGTCCGTACAGCTAGCGTCTACCGGGAGTCACGTGACCAGATCTCGCGTATCTGATTGGCAAATGGCAAGTGCCGTATCCGTAGTCCACAGGCTACGGGTACGGGTCCGTACCTCTAGCAACAACCATTAAAAAAGGCAATAAATACAAATTAACCAAGTGAAAAATCTTACTGGTGAAAGTTTCCTCTTCTATAGCTCGATAAACAAAAATTTGATTCATAGTTTAGCGCAGTGGCGGCCGACCAATAGAGGGCGCTCGGGCGCCCACCCGCTGGTGTTTTTCATTTTTCATTTTTAAAATAAATATTTTTTAAAATAAACAATAATCAGTTATTTTTAGCACCATGTGTGTTTAAATTCGCAATTACAGGTCATGTACAAAATATTAATTAGAATTTTCAGAGAAAATAGTTTACTGCTCATCTCTGCTGAGCTGCTGGGGCGTTAGAGAAATCACCCTTCCAGTGTGGCAGAGCACCTAGAAATTCAACATAGCAACAGAAATTTATCTAATCAGCGTAGTCAAATCTGATGCCCAGAGGGGCGATATCGATTTCGCCCCAAGCCAAGTAAGCATGTGTGAGTGAGGTGGATAACTGTGACAGTGACAATGATGGGCGAGGCGGACGGTGAAAGAGTGTGATCTATTCTCTTAAATCCATTTGAAAGGAGAACATTGGTGGAAAAACTCAAAATAAAACAGATCAACCTAATATCAAAATAAGTCAACAAACCAGCGAGAAAGGTAAATTTTATACAAGAGGCTTCTCTCGTAATTGGTACAAGAGGAAGGCTTGGCTAGCTGGATGCAGTCATGCAAATGCTTTATATTGCTTCCCGTGTTTGCTCTATAAAACAGCTGGGACAGACACGGCATGGACTGTTTCAGGAGTAAACATTTATCCGAGAAAATAAAGAAACACGAGAGTATGAGGGCACATATGCTAGGCAAGGCTAACATCACGACGCAGCTAGATGAAGGGCGCAGGCTTGGTGTGAGGAAGCACAATGAAGAGGTGGACAGGAACCGGCATATTTTGTCTAAGATAATAGACTGCATTACAAAATATTAAGTTAAGGGTACCATAATTTTTGTCCAGGCCTGTTTCATATTCATTCAAAGTAATCTTAAACAGAAGAGTACTGTCTGTCTGTATACACACACATTTATTCCCTTGACCAGATTTTTCTTTGTATAAAGTTGACTTTAGCACAACACATCATCCAGCAATGTATTGCACTTAGTAATTTTTGGTATTTTGTCTAAATAGTATGTGTTTGCTTATGTATTCTGCTCATCATTTTCTGGCTTGTTCACTGAAATTTTGAAATCATCAAAATTGTTGCAGATTGTACTTTTCTTTGTCTGCTAAATGAAAAATCACTCAATT
Organism: Acanthochromis polyacanthus; assembly: GCF_021347895.1. Lineage (NCBI taxonomy): Eukaryota > Metazoa > Chordata > Actinopteri > Pomacentridae > Acanthochromis > Acanthochromis polyacanthus. Next base: position 39,103,176 of record NC_067115.1, on the reverse strand, counting down.
GTTGCAGTTCTGATCAGTTAGTAACATTTAGCTTGATCAAATTACTGTACAGTGAACCCTCGTTTATCGCAGGGGTTACGTTCCAAAAAGAACCCGCGATAGGTGAAATCCGTGAAGTAGTCAGCTTTATTTTTTACAGTTATACAATACTGCACTTGGGGAGCGCTGCAGCTGCAGCCAGGTGGATGCCGCGGCGGTACTCTTGCCTCAGAGAGCTGGCCGGCTGAATCAATTGGAGCAGTCGGGGGTGGGGAAGGCTCGTGCCGGCGCGCTTATCCTGGGGAGCGCGGCTGTGGTGGCCAGAGATGGCTGGGGACCACGTCTACTGTCCGGTTGACGGCGGGGGAAAAGAATAAGGCTGCTCCGTCTTTCAGCGTGTCTCACTACATGGAGACCAAGGAGAGAAATGATCCAGCGTCCACAGCAGGCAGCGCTGGCCTGTATGGCAGAGGAGACGAGGCGCGGAGACTGTTCACGTTGGTCAGTCCCTTAGCCAATCAGGATACAGAACACAATGCACTAAAAAAATCCGTGAAACAGCGAAGGGTTCACTGTACAGTATTTTTCTGTTCTAGTATTAATTTCTTAATATACTTAACACTTAACATAATACTTGAGTTATCAGTTCAACACTAATGCACTGTTTCATGTGCTCAGCTGTATATATATATATAATTTATTGCCAAAATTGTGGTTACGCAATTCGTTGTTCATGTTTTGTGCAAAAATGCCTCAAGTTATTACGGTAATATTGGCATTAAATAATTATTTCACAGAGCACTGATATCCTGCCGTTTCTGTTCAGTTGTGTCGGGATGGTTACTGAAACTGACTTGATATGGCACAGCCCCACCTAGAATATTTTTCACCAGCCGCCACTGCTTTAGCTTCAATTTTGTCCGATATGTTTCTCTTCAAAAATTTGCCAGGAGAGATATAGGCGAGAAAGGAGGAGAACAATGAGCAACAGGAATCAAACTTGAGATTTGAAAGAGATACAGTAATTCAGCTAATGGCTCCATTTTTTCCTCAGTTGAGCTGCATATGATATATACAGCCATGGCCATAAGTTTGGACACAAGTACCATGACGCATGTGAATCTTAGAAAATACCACAAAATACTGAAGTGTTTGGGTGATAATACACAACTCTTGAGAACTATATTAAGTTTCATACTTAAAAAAACATCAAAAGAGTTTGGTGTGATTTTGTTATTCTTACCAAATTCGGTTGTGAAAGTACTGCATTTTTTTGTTATTTTCTTCTCATATATGTTTTGGGAACAAAGTTGTTCCAATTGTTGGAATTTATTTATATTATAGCCCTTGTTGATTTGTTGACTAATTAAACTGGTCCTGGCAAAAAATATTAGTTATGTTCTGTAATAGACATCAAAACAGACATAAGTCATGTTGTGTCCAAACTTATGGCCATGGCTGTATATATATATATATATGTTTCACTCCTAAGCAATAAGGTGGCACTCTTGTCATCTTTGAGTGCTGATTTAATTTGGATTATATGTTGATTTTACATGTGCAGCTTATGCACAAAATACTCAAAAAATGTTTTTAGACATCCAGTTTGAATGTAGAAATGTTTACATTTTCCATATATCATAATTTAAAACAAATGTATATTCATAATCATTGTATATTATTTTCAAGTATTTTAGGGGATGCTGAAATATTTAAATGAAGTTTAATGTCAGTCAAAATAATCCGTGTTGAGGATCTGTTGTGCCGACTCTGAAGAAATCAACAGGTGGTATAATAATCTCCAGAGCTGTATGTATTTACTTCACTCTTCTTTTTTTCTCTGAGATGTAGATGGGCTGCACAGTGGCTCATTGGTTAGCACTGTCACCTTGGAGCTAGAAGATCCTTGGTCTATGCCCCGGCCGTTCTGGGATCTTTCTGCGTGGAGTTTGCAAGTTCTCCCTGTGCATGCATGGGTTTTCTTGAGCTTCCTCCCAAAGTCCAAAAACATGCTGAGGTTAATTAGTAACTAAATTGTCCGTATATGTAGCCCTGTGATAGACCTGTCTATGTGAACCTGCCTTCTCCCTAAGTCAGCTGCGATAGACTCCAGCCCCTCCATGACCCTAGTGAGGATTGAGCGCTGTATAGATAATGGAGGAAGGAGATATGCATCCATACATTCTCTATACACCACTTTATCCTCACAAGGGTCGCTGGAGCCTATCTCAGCTGACTCGGGCGAAGGCAGGGGACACCCTTGACAGGTCGCCAGTCTGTCGCAGGGCTACATATACAGACAAACAATCACACTCACATTCACACCTACGGGCAATTTAGAGTAACCAGTTAACCTCAGCATATTTTTGGACTGTGGGAGGAAGCCGGAGTGCCCGGAGAAAACCCACGCATGCACAGGGAGAACATGCAAACTCCATGCAGAAAGATCCCAGGCCCAGGCCGGGATTTGAACCGGGGATCTTCTTGCTGCAAGGCGAAAGTGCTAACCACTACTCCAATGTGCAGCCCTGAGATATGCATGAAATTTCGAATTTTAACAAAAAATCCTGCAAAACACTGTAAGCATATTTGGTATTAATTGCCTGGATGTCCTATTGTCCTATCCTATTGTTTCTGTTACGGTCAAACAAAAGAAAACAAAAGGATGACATCAGTGTCAGGTCATCTTCACCTGTGTATTCCTATCAGTCTCCAGGTGAGCAGATCGGTTAGCTGCAGGGCTGCTGTCAAACACGGCATCACTGCGCCTCCATCAGGACCAGGAGCAGGCAGGAAGAGGCTCAGAGCATCCACCAGTTTCCTGACCAGACTCTGGTTTCCCCCAACAACGACCAGCGGCCGGCCACTCAGGAGACAAAACACGGCATGTTGGGAGAACGAGTTCTGCTTGATGAACCTAAGAGCTCTTAATCCGGCCTTCCTTCTCCTCCTGTGCAAGTCGGCATTGCTGTGGAGGTTTTGGGTGGGGGACGGTGGTTCCGAGGAGCCGGTGAAGCTGGTGCAGTCTGAGGCCTCGTCGATGCTCGGCAGCCTCAGAGGAGGGCAGGAAGGAGGCCAGCGGTCAACTGATGACGCAATGTTCAGGTGGAGGTCAGGCATTGACCGCATGAGATGGACCTCAGACTGCTGTGGTTTAGATTTCACTGTTGCTTCACCTGTACAGAAATTTGTTCGATGTTGTGAAACTTTTCAGTCAGTAACAATTTACACGCTGCAAGATAACAACAAAATTAAGAAAAAAAACTGTTTATGCTAAACAATAATATGGTTTTTGAGACTAAAATTTGCTAATACTGCGAATGTTCTCTTTATACCTATAAAGACAGCCTCCGCAGTATGAGCAAATTTTAGTTTAGGTTCATTTTGTCGTTCATTACTATAATAGCATTGCTTATTTAAACCGACAATTCAGTAAGGATTTGTACTACCTTTGCAAAGGTAGTTGTACTACCTTTGCTGACATGTTTCGAAAGCCTCTGCTGTCTTCCTCAGAGCGCCATCTGATGTTTGGTGACGTGTCCTTTTTATCACATGGTCGGTTTGACAGATCTGTCAGAATCTGTCAAACCAACGCTGCTCATTTCAACCGACCGGGCCCCCTTGTCCCGGTTCATAGTACAGCTCACCCGCTTCCTGATTTTGATTTGAGCCATCGTTTATGTTTATTTGTCTCCGAGGCTATAATCCTCCCCGTCCTAGTCCATGACGTGGTTTTGTCTTTTGCAATGATTCGTGATGGCTGATTTTTATTTTCTTGTTCGGCTTTCTCTTTTTGTGATCTTGTGAGATGTCCAGTTGTTTCCTTTTGGCATTCTGTTTGGTGTTCCTTTCTTCTTTTGTGGAATGATCTGCCTGTTTCACCAATGTATGTTTTGTTACATGATTTGCACCGTATTTCATAGATGATATCACATTTATTGTCCGGTTCTATTCTGTCTTTGGGATGGACTAATAGCTGCCAGAGTTTTGTATGTGGTTTTACTGCTGTGTTGATGTTATGTTTCTTCATTACGCATTGCATTGGTTCCGTTATCCCATGGATATATGGAATGGTGATTATGTCCTTATTTTTATTGTCCAATTTTTGTGTGTGTTTTGATTTTGCTTCCTTTTGTTTTTTTCTCTGTTTTTGGCTTGTTGTTTTCCTTTGGTTATGGCCCATATCGGATATTGGCAGTTAGTGAGTGTGTTCTTGATGTGTTTTTCCTCCTCCTGTCTGTCTTTATCATCTGTTATGATGCTGGTCCCTTCATACAGCCATGGCCATAAGTTTGGACACAACATGACTTATGTCTGTTTTGATGTCTATTACAGAACATAACTAATATTTTTTGACAGCACCAGTTTAATTAGTCAACAAATCAACAAGGGATATAATATTATCAATAAATTCCAACAATTGGAACAACTTTGTTCCCAAAACATATATGAGAAGAAAATAACAAAAAAAAATGCAGTACTTTCACAACCGAATTTGGTAAGAATAACAAAATCACACCAAACTCTTGATGTTTTTTTAAATATGGAACTTAATATAGTTCTCAGGAGTTGTGTATTATCACCCAAACACTTCAGTATTTTGTGGTATTTTCTAAGATTCACATGCGTCATGGTACTTGTGTCCAAACTTATGGCCATGGCTGTAAAGTGTTCTGACTACTGAAAGTTTGTGTGCTGTGGGATGTTCTGATGTCCAGAGGAGGTACTGGTCCGTGTGTGTAGGTTTTCTGTAAACTGTTATTTTAATGCTGCCGTCTTGTCTGTGGTGTGTGTTAATGTCCAAAAATTAAATGGTCCGGTTTATTTCCTCTTCGCGTGTAAATTGTATGTTGCCAGTGTGGTCTATCAGATGGTTCGTAAGATGGTTTCAGATGGTTCGTAAGATCTTGTTTGTGTCCAGATTTTACTATTTCCAGGATGTCATCGACGTATCTTTTCCAGAGTATGGGTCTGCAGTGTGTGGCTGCTTTGTGGATGGCTTTTGTTTCCAGGTCCACCATGAAAAAATTACTCATTATTGCGGATAGTGGATACATTGGGACCAATGTTCTGCATTGACGGTAAATTGTTCCTTTAAACTGAAAATAGGTGGATGTGGCAACAAACCAGAGTAGTGTGAAAAATGTAATTTACTGTGAGGTTTGTGCATTTGTCAGTGTCCTGTCCTTAGAGAGTCATTCCTGTACAATGCGACGTCAACAGGGAGTTTTGTGAATAGTCAAACTACATCAGGAAAGGAACCACCAAACAGAATGCCAAAAGGAAACAACTGGACGTCTCACAAGATCACAAAAAGGAAAAGCCGAACAAGAAAATAAAAAAATCAGACATCATGGATCATTGCTAAAAACCATGTCATGGACTGGGACGGGGGGAGGATTTATAGCCTTGGAGACAAATAAGCATTAACGATGGATTAAGGGGCATTGGTGGTACAACAGTTAAGTCTCTGGACTACTAATCAGAAGGTCAGTCGTTCAAACCCCATGCGGCCACTGTTGGGCCCTTGAGCAAGGCCCTTAACCCTTCCTGCTCCAGGGGTGCTGTACCGCGGCTGACCCTGTGCTCTGACCCCCTCAGATGGGTGATATGCGAAAATCGGAATTTCCCCTCGTGGGATTAACAAGGGATAATAAAATTTTTTAAAAAATTTAAAAATCAAGGAAGCCATTGAAATCAGGAAGTGGGCGAGCTGCACCACAAACCGGAACGAAGGGCCCGACATCCCCTCGCATTCCTGGGACACCATCCTCCAGAGACCACCGGACAGCGGGAGGCGTCGCCGGTTTGACAGATTCTGACAGATCTGTCAAACCAACCACATGATAAAAAGGACACGTCACCAAACGTCAGATGACGCTTTGAGGAAGAAACATGTCAGCAAGGTAACACAACTTTTCTTTACTGAATTGTCGGTTTAAATAAGCAATGCTCTAAGTAAGTAATATATGTCACTGACAACCACAGCATTTCTTAAAGGTACTGCATGTTTTTGAAGGCCAAAAACCTCAAAAACCTTTCACCTGATAAGACATTTGGAATCTTTTTAACCCACATTTCAGGTGCTATATTATTCAGTTTACTGATCTGTCCTGTTCACTCTAAGGAAATCCACAATCCGATCCTGGTAATCCAGAAGAAATCAAACTTCTTTAGATCAAGGTTCAGTAGCTAAATGTTCTGTTTCTCTTTCTTTTAATATTCGAAAAAAGAAAATTTCAGACTGTGACAAAATAAGATACAGTCTGACCCAAGCCATGAGAGCTTTTGCCTCTTTTGGTTTGTCTTCATAAATACCTAAATATTATTTTTTTACGATTTATTTCTTGAGGGACGATCTGGTGATGTGGAGCCTCGTGCACATATAAATGTGAGATCACCATCCAGACCCTGCGTCCTGCTGTTTAAAACAGATGCCTCTTAATGCACTTAATGAAATTCGGTCAGAGTAGATGTCTTGTAATTTACAGTGCCTGAACCTTTTCTACTCATGGTTTGTTCAATTCTATTTGTGCATGATCTCTGAACATTCCATATAGGACCGCTTCAGAAACAGTGAAAATGACTAAAAATGTGTGAAAGAATTACCGAAACACAAGAAATACAGGTTTGTGTATGCAAATCAAGGTATACTTTGAGTAGTTAGACTCAGAGTTGAAGCACAAATACAAGTGTAATTCCTAATTGATAACCTCCAGTGATTTGACTGTGATTCAAAGAACATATATATCTGTTACTGAGTTAGATTCACTGAGTTCGAGAGTATATCATTATATGCGTACAATTCAGGACAGCTACATATAAAAAGGCACATTGTAAATGTAGATGTACAGTTTCTTCAGGAAGTAGTCAGAACCTTTCACTTTCTACATGCTTTACTGATTAAATTTTAAATTGATAAAATAGTTTGTTTTTTTTCCTGTCAATGCATACTTAATAACATATGATGAAACAAAAGCATACATTTATGGATTTTTGCAGACTGGATGCATTCTTAAAATGTGTTTACTGTAAAATGAAAACTGCAGTAGATGTGTTACCTTGCAGTAATTTGGACATCTCTGGTATTTTGTCTTCATCCTCCTTAACAATGTCCAGCTTCTCTTTGATCATGACACCATCACCAACTGTTATTTGTGTTGAAGACTCTTCTGTTTCAGCAAGAGCCTGAATAAAACTTTCATTTTCACTCTTGCTCACTAAAGTATCTTCATTCACCCTCTTCTCCTCAGTGAGGTCTTCGTCAGATCTACAATCAGTCTGTGGTTCTTCCTCAGGTTCAAAACCGTTGTTCAGAGGCTGCTGCTCCACTTCCTCCTCTGTGATGGCGGTGAGGTCATCGGGAAAGATGGACTCGGTGGTGCTGAGTACTTCGATGCTGTCCTCACTGTTGGCACGTTTAGCATACGCTCGCACATGCCTGATGCCTGTATCTACTGCAACACGCCTCAAGTAAGCATCTGTCCCACTGACTGCTGTTTCTGTGAAGGAGACCGAACCGTCAGAACTCATTTTAGCATTTCACTTCAGTATTTATTTTCTGAAAATTTTATGACAGCAAACAACAAAAAAGGAAGCCAACTGTCACACTGACAGTTCAAGTATCTTGGGAAATCCAAAACATGCTGAGGTAATTGGTTATTTGAAAATGTCTGTAGGTGTGAATGTAAGTGTGCTTGGTCATTTGTCTCTATGTGTAGCTGCAATTGACTTGTGACCTGTCCAAGTCAACCTACTTTCACTCGGAGTCAGCTTGTATAGACTCCAGCCCCTCTGTGACTCTACAGAGGATTAAGCATGTATGGTAAGCAATGGATGGATGGATGATTCTGATGATGTTCATATTCATATGAGACACAACAGAAAAAGCGGCCCATGTTCACATCTGAGAGGCTGAAACCAGATATACTAGTTTTAGCTATTTTGCCTTATCAGTGACTTCATTAACATTTGTTATTTTTTAATCTTCTGCTGATCTTTTCATTCTTCAGCAGCACTGTCAGTATTTTCTTACCTCTGCTGTCCGATCCAGCAATGGCATGCTGTGTGTGATAAGACTTCTCCGTCGTGAGCACTTCGATGCTGTCTCCGCTGCTAATGCTTCCCGTCATCTCCGTGCCAACGCCGGGCTCAGAGCTCCCAGCTTCTCCTGCCTCCAGTTTGATGGGGAGCTCCTCCACACAGGAAAAGAACGTCTCCAGGGTCGGCCGGTCTGATTGGAACTCCTCAGCGTTCCTCTTACTCCCCAAGGCCATTTGGGCCTCCACATCGGTGCTCTCCCTTTCCTCCTCCTCTCCATCCTCTGGCCTCCACACCTCGAATAGGAAGTCGGTGATTGTTAGCCTTCTGGACAGTGAATGTGCAACACGAGAGGTTCGCAGAACGCTCCTGTCACCACGGAGATGCTGCTCCGTGGCTGCAAGCTGGTCCTTCATTAGGGACAGGAAGTAGGAGTTGCAGAGCTCCTGCAGAGGCTTCAGACAGCGCTCTGACTTGTAGAAGTTTGAGAGGGAGGAAGAGGAAGGTTCAGGAAGCAGAAAGACGGTCGGGTCGGAGAGGCAGTCGGCCGGGTCGTAGGGCAGGAAGTCGGGCTGTTTGAGCTTCCTGTTTGGGTAGGATGTGACCTGGCGGAGGAGGTCTCTGTGAGTTAGGATCGAACGCTCCACAGCTTCAAGCTCATCACCTTTTTCTTCGACATCTGTGAGACTGTTGTTCGTCCTCTGACGTTCCGTTTCCTGCAGCAGAGTCAGCCGTCCAAACCTGAAACAGCCAGAGGGAGGCACATTCAGTTAGCACATCTAAAGACCCAAAAGAAATATCACAGAGTCCTTGATGACACCTGTACTTGACCGCAGCAAGGTTAACATTAGGAGGTTCTCATCTGCCCATTTCTCTGATACCGCACAGATGTTCAACAGCCCAAAGTTTACACTGTGGTGAATATACGCTCCGTTTGCACATGGCCAAAAGTTGAAGTGGCAATTATCTCGATTGCTTGAATTTGCATTGGGATTACCTGGATTGCATGACCTTCAAGCGACCTTTATTGATTTGCAAGGTTCATTCAAATTAGCTGTTGGACTTCAGTCTCCCCTTTTCTTTTGGAACAGGCCCCTTATCTGGATGCACATCACTATTATTAAATGTCATGTGCTATGTTCAGTGTCGTAGTGGTTAGCACTTTCGCCTTGCAGCAAGAAGATCCCCGGTTCAAATCCCGGCCTGGGATCTTTCTGCATGGAGTTTGCATGTTCTCCCGGTGCATGCGTGGGTTTTCTCCGGGTACTCCGGCTTCCTCCCACATTCCAAAAATATGCTGAGGTTAATTGATGACTCTAAATTGTCCGTAGGTGTGAATGTGTGTGTGTTTGTCTGTATATGTAGCCCTGCGACAGACTGGCGACCTGTCCAGGGTGTCCCCTGCCTTCGCATGAGTCAGCTGGGACAGGCTCCAGCGACCCTAGTGAGGATGAAGCGGTGTATAGAGAATGGATGGATGAACACAAAGAATTCAATGCCACAATTGAGGTGCCACAGGACATCTCCAGAGGTCCTGTGTCCATGCACCACTAGGTCAGAGGATTTTTAGCAGCATGTATCTTATTAAGTCTGAACTTACTCGAGCTCCTGTAGTTTTCTCTGCAGCTCCTTAGAAAATGCTTGCCTGTTTCCCGTCTTGAGGCTGTCGGACGCCTGAGAGAAGCACGTCGACAGCTCTGAAAAGTTCTCCGTCAGCTTTGCCTGGTCCGAACATACATAGGCCATGCAGAAAGGACGAACCATCCCCCGAGCCTCCAGGTCATACAGCGTCAGGTGGTGGACATACGCAAATGCATCCTCTGCTGAATCTCCCAGGATTACTTTGGAGTCCTCGCTGAAGTTGAGCCGGGGTCCAGGGGATGGGCCAGGGCCAGATGCTTGGTAGTCCACAGACATGATGCGAACAGAGAAGTGGTTGAGGTCGAACGAGCCAATGATTCTGGGGTCGTCCGGTATTGTCAGCACTGGTTTTGGACCCACCTGGAAGACACAGAGTACAGTTTTGAAATGATCTTTTAGTCTGTAATCGCAGATTTCAGAATTTTAACTTAAAATCACAACCATGCTTCTGAGGACTTTACAATCTGCAGCGTCGTGATGAAATCAATAATAATCTCAACATTTGTGGCATCATAGAAATAGATTTGGTGAAATATCAGTTGCACTGGATCGCATTAGAATGTATCAGTAGATAGTGGATAGAAAGTGGATAATATTAACATCAATTTCTCAGAGGAAAATTGTACTCGCAAAAAGCTTCTAAGAACTTGTGTGTCTGTGCAGTGTTTCCTCTGTGTTGTGTAAAGAATATTAAGTGTAATTTATTCATCAGGTCTCACTAGAAGCAGAGATCTTAATCTCAGAGAGACTTCCTGAATAAATTCCAGCTCATGATCAGTTGCTACATCACATGAAACTGGGCTGTAGCATTAAGACATAAAGACATTAAATAAAAGAACTAAATATGTTCATTTTACTTGGCTTTATCGGACTTTGAAAAAATCAATAAAATTAAATTATTAAACTCAAACACTGAGAAAATTATCATTATCACTGAAATTATGACACTGACTTGATTTAATTGCATGATGCCTGTATAATGTTGATATACATTAATATTATATACATGTACTATTGCAGACAAAACACACATATATTTAGAACACCTCCATGTGTCATTCGTTACTGAAATGTCCAGTATAATGTATCAGTGTATTCTGAAATTGAAACATAGAATTACACAGAAATAATAAGATTTAAATATCCTGTGCGATATTATTTCTTATGCATACACTAAAACAGGGGTGTCAAGCATACTGATGACTTTGCAAAGTCATCAACTTTGCAAAGTGCTACATATATACATATTTATTAACACTTAACGCCACTATTTCCATTCATGAAAGAATCTGTGCAAAACCGCTCAAGAATGTTATTTCTATTATTTGTCCTCATGTACACTCACTAGTCACTTTATTAGGTCCACCTTGCTAGTAAAAGGTTAGAACTGCCTCAGTTCTTTGTGGCATACTGTCAACAAGGTATTGGAAACATTCTTTAGAGATTTTGGTTCATATTGACATGATAGCGTCACTCAGTTGCTGCAGATGTGTCGGCTGCACATCCATGATGCCAATCTCCCATTCCACCACATCCCAAAGGTTCTATTGCATTGAGATCTGGTGACTGTGGAGGCAGTTGGAGTGCAGTGAACTAATTTTCATGTTCAAGAAACCAGTTTGAGATGACTTGAGCTTTGTGACATGGTGCATTATTCTGCTGGAAGTAGCCATCAAAAGATGGTCCACTGTGGTCATTAAAGGATGGACATGGCTAGCAACAATACTCAGGTAGGCTGTTTATTTTAAGTCATGCTCAAAGTACTTTGGTACTCAGCGGTCCAAAGTGTGTCCAGAAAATAGTATTTGACAAGCACACCCAAAATTCAGAAGGAAGTTAGACATTATGTGTCATATTTTGGACAACTTTGCACATTTTCAAAAGCTATAAATTCAAACAGGGTTACTCCTACAGACCTGAAATTTGGCCAGGATGTACACCAAGCATGGCATCAAAAGTTGACCATTAGTGGATAGAAAGTTATCAAGTTATCAAAAGTTATCTACAAAAGTCTGAGGGTGTGGAAATGGCAACCCCCAAAGTTTTGACGTTTCGCCATGACACAGAAAATGCTGTATTACTGACATGCTTCAATCTCCCTCAGACTTTACACGTCTGATCAGAGTCCCTGATAATGTCCACAGGGGACACACAGTCATAAACTGGTGGATGTTTTGCATGCCTCGCCATGAAACAGGAAGTGTTATCTAACTAGTCTGCTCCAATCTGCCTAACACTTTACATGTGTGATCAGAGTCTGGCCCTCATCAATTCCATAGCTGTGAGTCAAAATAACTCAATAGCAGCACCTGGACAATTTCCATCAGGAATTTGTGACCTAAAGTTATGAAATTTGGTATGCAAAAGTAACTCATCAAGATGCATGAAAATTTACCTGATAACCATACCTAATGTACAACAGGAAGTAGTGAATTTTGAATTAAGTGTCAATCTTTGGACCATTTGGTTCCAATTTTTGCACTTTTTTAAAAAAAGCTATAAACTAAAACAGGCTAACCCCGACAGGTCAATTCCGTCATTACTGACGTTACATTTTTTGAGAGAAATGTCACAGTTGCTCCTGTATTATTTAATACTGGTTTCTGAACTTATGTGTCTGTGATACTTGGGCATCATTTGCTCTGATAGCATTATCAGATTTTCCTCATCACTTCTATGTATGGAGCCAGGGCTGTCATTACATGCGTTACTGACATTACGAAAAAAAAGACATGGCAAAAATCTAGTCAACTTTATTTGAAATTTCTCCTCCAACTTGGAAGAGGTGAAAACTGATAGTGATATCATTTAAAAGCATACATGTCTACTAATTGGCAAAATACTTTCCTTTCCAAAATTGATAGTCAATTAATTTTTATCTGTTAAAACGTGCGTTACTGATGTTACGCGTTACTGACATTACAGTTTCGCCACATGGAAAGATGTCTCACTAGATTCTCACTATTCATCATTAACACTTCCAAATTTTTACTGTATGACAAACTAAGTATATAAACATGTTTCTGACTGACCTAAACCTATACTTGATTGTGAAAGTACATAATGATTACATAATAATTCACAAAATGGACAAATGCATGGACGGAACACTTCCAACAACATGAACAATATGTTACTGAACAGATCAGCTGATACCAAAGCCTGAGTTTGGCTCAGCTATGGAAAATCAGGGAACTTGTAGATTCCACAGGCATTTAGAAGCACTGGGCATTGAAGTTTCTTTTCAACTTTGTCCTTGGAATAGAAGATCTTATCTTCCTGCTGAGGAAACTTGCAGCAACCACCAGCCCTGGCCATGGTGGAAACCTCACAGTCGTCTCCTACTTTAGACTTTACTTCTCCAGGGTATAGTTCACCATCATACCAAACAGCGCACCAGTCCTTAACTTGAATGTCCAAAGCCACTTCTGCTGCTGTGTCATCACTGTCTACCGCTGCATCATCACTCTCTGCTGGGTCAGTTCTGGCAACAGTCAGTTCATCAGCTGTGCCATGAGTTTGCACATCACTGCTTAGCACATAAAAGGCTGTTGCACCTCTATTGTTCACAAGAAGATGAGCCATTGATATCCCTTTAATAGCTGGCGCATCACTGAAGATTTTGTCAAGGTTCAGAGCCTGGTTCTCCTTCACGATATCTTCAGTCGACATCTCAAAGACCTCGACAGATGATTCAGGACCATTTGAAGCCCCCACAAATGAAGCTGCATTGTTGACAATGGTCTTCCTTGTCTTCACGGCTGTCCAAACATGTCGCTTGACTGACCTTCCGATCCCGTCGACTGGACCTTTGCTGCCCCCTATTTTTAGAGAAGGCAACTAGCCTTTTGTCTTAGTACATATTAAAACAATCAACTGCTTCTTTAACTTTTGTAAAATATTGTTACTGATGTTACATGCGTTACTGACGTTACACGTTACTGACGTTACATATTTCATGCCTTCATTTTATCCAAATTATACAAGTTAAAGGGTGATACTGGTATTCAATCTATACCAACTAGTTTGTAGTAGGAGAAAATTAAAAGGCAACTTATAACTTCAAAGGATCACCAAGCATCACCAAATACAAGTCATTTTCGTTACTGACGTTACATATTTTATGATGAATTTATTGAAAAGATTTTTTGGAAAGAGTTCAAATATCTGTGATTCTCTGCTTTGTTTACAATGAAAGGGGGACTTATGCTATTCAATCCATCAAAGACTCACTGAAAAGGACTTAAAATCTACTTTGCAGGCCGAGTTGAAAAAGCTAGTAATTTCTTAACATTTTACAAGTTTATTTTATTGTACGTGTCATGTGGCTGAAAAAAAGTTTTGAGTAATGAAACAAACCAAACTTAGTAAATCCATGACCCTTAACATCATAACTAACCATCTCAATTGTTCTCTAGTTGAAAGCTGAAGTTTTATTTTTTTCTCCTGTGTCCTTATCATGGAATTGCCCGACAGAGCTGAAATTTGATATGGATGTACACCGGGCATGGGTGATGAAAAGTTATCAAAATACTCCGCAAAAGTCTGAGGGCATGGAAATGGTGGCTGGTGGAATTTCGACAATTCGCCATGACACAGGAAATGCTGTGTAACTGGCCTGTACATGGTCCACTCTGCATGAAACTTTACGTGGGTGATCAGACTCCAGCACTCATCACATCCATATGCTGATACAGTCACAGTCATACCACCAGCCATGACTGTGACTGGTATGGACAGGGAGCCTGTACATGCTCCAATCTGCCTGAAACTTTACATGTTTTATCAGAGTCCGGCCCTCATCACATCCATAGGCTGGAACACAGTCTCAGTCACAGCGGCACTTGGTGGACATGCTTGCATTCGTTGACCAGCAAGGATGCAAGGACCCGTTCAATGCTGCTTGCAGCTTAATTAGGGACTGAGCCAGCGAAGCTCCGCGAGTCCCTATTGTATTTGCTCCGTTTCTTCTTCTTCTTATTATTATTATTAGGGTCCAAGCACCAAGGTGCCGAGGACAGGTGGTGCAAGGGCACCGACTGTCCAAGGCACCAACAGTGCCAAAGGACCCTATTGGAACCTTAGGGTTTTTTATTTCTCTTAATTATTATTATTATTATTAGGGTCCGAGCACCAGGGTGCCGAGGACAGGCGGTGCAAGGGCACCGACTGTGCAAGGGCACCGACTGTCCAAGGCACCAACGGTGATGAAGGACCCTGTTGGAACCTTAGGGATTTTTCTTTTTCTTTATGGTATTATTATTATTATTAGGGTCCGAGCACCGAGGGTGCAGAGGAAAGACGGTGCAAGAGCACCGACTGTCCAATGCACCAACGGTGCCGAAGAACCCTATTGGAACCTTAGTTTTTTCATTTTTCTTTATTATTAGGGTCCGAGCATCGAGGTGCCGAGGACAGGCGGTGCAAGGGCACCGGCTGTCTAATAATAATAATAATAATAATAATAATAAAGAAAAATAAAAATCCCTAAGGTTCCAACAGGGTCCTTCGTCACGGTTGGTGCCTTGGACCGTGCCAGCGGAGCTGGCGAGTCCCTATTGTATTTGCTCCATTTCCATTTCTTATTAGGGACCGAGCCAGCGAAGCGGCCAGCTTCACTGGCGAGTCCCTATTGTATTTGCTCCGTTTCGTCGTATTATTAGGGACCGAGCCAGCGAAGCTGGCGAGTCCCTATTGTAATTGCTCCGTTTATTATTAGGGACTGACCCAGCGAAGCTGGCGAGTCCCTATTGTATTTGCTACGTTTATTAGGGACCGAGCCAGCGAAGCGGCCAGCGGAGCTGGCGAGTCCCTATTGTATTTGCTCCGTTTCTTCTTCTTATTATTATTATTATTAGGGTCCAAGCACCAAGGTGCCGAGGACAGGTGGTGCAAGGGCACCGACTGTCCAAGGCACCAACGGTGCCAAAGGACCCTATTGGAACCTTAGGGTTTTTTATTTCTCTTAATTATTATTATTATTATTAGGGTCCGAGCACCAGGGTGCTGAGGACAGGCGGTGCAAGGGCACCGACTGTGCAAGGGCACCGACTGTCCAAGGCACCAACGGTGATGAAGGACCCTGTTGGAACCTTAGGGATTTTTCTTTTTCTTTATGGTATTATTATTATTATTAGGGTCCAAGCACCGAGGGTGCAGAGGAAAGACGGTGCAAGAGCACCGACTGTCCAATGCACCAACGGTGCCGAAGAACCCTATTGGAACCTTAGTTTTTTCATTTTTCTTTATTATTAGGGTCCGAGCACCGAGGTGCCGAGGACAGGCGGTGCAAGGGCACCGGCTGTCTAATAATAATAATAATAATAAAGAAAAATAAAAATCCCTAAGGTTCCAACAGGGTCCTTCGTCACGGTTGGTGCCTTGGACCGTGCCAGTGGAGCTGGCGGGTCCCTATTGTATTTGCTCCATTTCCATTTCTTATTAGGGACCGAGCCAGCGAAGCGGCCAGCTTCGCTGGCGAGTCCCTATTGTATTTGCTCCGTTTCGTCGTATTATTAGGGACCGAGCCAGCGAAGCTGGCGAGTCCCTATTGTAATTGTTCCGTTTATTATTAGGGACTGACCCAGCGAAGCTGGCGAGTCCCTATTGTATTTGCTACGTTTATTAGGGACCGAGCCAGCGAAGCGGCCAGCGGAGCTGGCGAGTCCCTATTGTATTTGCTCCGTTTCTTCTTCTTATTATTATTATTATTATTATTATTAGGGACCGAGCCAGCGGAGCAGGCCAACGGAGCTGGCGAGTCCCTATTGTATTTGCTCCGTTTCTTCTTCTTCTTCTTCTTCTTCTTATTATTATTAGGGACCGAGCCAGCGGAGCTGGCGAGTCCCTATTGTATTTGCTCCGTTTCTTATTAGGGACCGAGCCAGCGAAGCAGACCAGCGGAGCTGGCGAGACCTTATTGTATTTGCTTCGTTTCTTATTAGGGACCGAGCCAGGAAGCAGGCCAGCGGAGCTGGCGAGACCCTATTGTATTTGCTTCGTTTCTTATTAGGGACCGAGCCAGGAAGCAGGCCAGCGGAGCTGGCGAGACCCTATTGTATTTGCTCGGTTTCTTATTAGGGACCGAGCCAGCGAAGCAGGCCAGCAGAGCTGGCCAGCGGAGCTGGCAAGACCCTCTTGTATTTGCTTCGTTTCTCATTATTAGGGACCGAGCCAGCGAAGCAGGCCAGCGGAGCTGGCCAGCGGAGCTGGCGGGTCACGCGAAAAATTCGATATTCTGAAAAAAAAATCTGCAAAATCTATAGCGCCACCTAGGGACACGACAAACGGCAACAAACCACAAGGGCAACACAAAAGGCTACAGCTCTTCGCACAGGAATGTCGTAGAGACATGCAACCACCACTCACATGTTTGTCCGCTCGAGGTCTACGAAAACCTGTCTGGCCGATTTGAGCTATCTTCAATCTAGGGGGCGCTATAACCCCAAATATGAAAACCCTTAAAACATTATCTCCTCCGAAACCGTACAATATTTCGGCTTCATATTTGCACAGATGATAGTGAATATCCAGCCAAACAAAAGTTATCAAAAGAAAAAGGCTAACTTGTCTAGTTTTTCTTTTATAAGCTGTCAAAGTTTGTCTTCACCTGAAACCATGTTTCGCTTCAATATCGCCCCCTAAACGTGCATGTATTTTGCTGAAATTTGGGACACAGGTCCAGTCTGCTGAAAATTTCAATATTCTGAAAACAAATTCTGGAAAAACTCTATAGCGCCACCAAGGGACACAAAACAAACTGTATAAATCCCAAATAACCTCAGCTCTTCGCACAGGAATGTCGTAGAGACATGCAACCACCACTCACGCGTTCGTCTGCTCGAGCTCTACCAAACTTGTTGGACTGATTTGAGCTATCTTCAATCTAGGGGGCGCTATAACCCAAAATATGAAAACCCTTTAAAGATTATCTCCTCTGACACCGTACAATATTCTGGCTTCATATTTGGACAGGTTATAGTGAATATCCAGCCAAACAAAACTTATCAAAAGAAAAAGGCTAACTCGTTTTTCTTTTATAAGCTGTCAAAGTTTGTGTTCACCTGAAACCACGTTTTGCTTAATTTGACCCCCTAAACGTGCATAACTTATTGTGAAATTTGGCACGCACGTTCACCCACTCAAGCTCTACGAAAACCTGTCTGATAGATTTGTGCTATCTTCAATCTAGGGGGCGCTATAACCCAAAATATGAAAACCCTTTAAAGATTATCTCCTCTGAAACTGTACCATATTCCGGCTTCATATTTGGACAGATTATAGTGAATATCCAGCAAAACAAAAGTTATCAAAAGAAAAATGCTAACTTGTCTAGTTTTTCTTTTATAAGCTGTCAAAGTTTGTCTTCACCTGAAACCATGTTTTGCTTCAATTTCAACCCCTAAACGTTCATGATTTTGTTGAAATTTGGTACGCAGGTGCAGTCCCCTGACAATTTCAATATTCTGCAAAAAATATCTTGAAAAACTTTGTTGCGCCACCTCGGGACACAAATACTGAAAAAATCACAAATGGTCTCAGCTATTCGCACAAGAATGTCGTACAGACATGCAAACACCACTCACGCATTCGTCTGCTCGAGCTCTACAGACACCTGTCGACGAATTTGAGCTATCTTCAACCTAGGGTGCGCTATACACCAAAATTTGAAATCCCTTTAAACATTATCTCCTCCAAAACGGTAGAATATTCCGGCAGAGGAACTCCTCTGGCTGTCATCTTCGGTCACGGATGGCACTTGCTTGCTGACGGCACGGGGGGGCAGAGCGAGGTCCCGTCCAATGCTGCTTGCAGCTTTAATTAGGGTCCGAGCACCGAGGTGCCGAGGACAGGCGGTGCAAGGGCACCGGCTGTCCAAGGCACCAACGGTGCCGTAGGACCCTATTGAAACCCTACGGTTTATTAGGGTCCGAGCACCGAGGTGCCGAGGACAGGCGGTGCAAGGGCACCGGCTGTCCAAGGCACCAACGGTGCCGAAGGACCCTATTGAAACCCTATGGTTTATTAGGGTCCGAGCACCGAGGTGCCGAGGACAGGCGGTGCAAGGGCACCGGCTGTCCAAGGCACCAACGGTGCCGTAGGACCCTATTGAAACCCTACGGTTTATTATTATTATTTATTAGGGTCTGAGCACCGAGGTGCCGAGGACAGGCGGTGCAAGGGCACCGGCTGTCCAAGGCACCAACGGTGCCGTAGGACCCTATTGAAACCCTACGGTTTATTAGGGTCCGAGCACCAACGGTGCCAAAGGACCCTATTGGAACCTTAGGGTTTTTTATTAGGGTCCGAGCACCGAGGTGCCGAGGACAGGCGGTGCAAGGGCACCGGCTGTCCAAGGCACCAACGGTGCCGTAGGACCCTATTGAAACCCTACGGTTTATTATTAGGGTCCGAGCACCGAGGTGCCGAGGACAGGCGGTGCAAGGGCACCGGCTGTCCAAGGCACCAACGGTGCCGTAGGACACTATTGAAACCCTACGGTTTATTATTATTATTAGGGTCCGAGCACCGAGGTGCCGAGGACAGGCGGTGCAAGGGCACCGGCTGTCCAAGGCACCAACGGTGCCGTAGGACACTATTGAAACCCTACGGTTTATTATTAGGGTCCGAGCACCGAGGTGCCGAGGACAGGCGGTGCAAGGGCACCGGCTGTCCAAGGCACCAACGGTGCCGTAGGACACTATTGAAACCCTACGGTTTATTATTATTATTATTATTATTATTATTATTATTATTATTATTTGTCTCTCAGAACAACTGCATTTTTGAGGGCCTAAACATGCTCAAAAACTCATGAAAATTTGTACACACACCAGAACTGGTGAAAAATTTTATATTCTAAAGGAATTGTGGTAGTGTATGACAAAATGGCTCCATAGCGCCCCCTACAAAATTTTAAAAAGTGGTATTAGGCCAACTCGGAGGGAATTTGGCCGAGAGCTAAAAAATTTGGGAGGCATATGCAGCACATCAGGAAACACAAAAAAGTCAATGACAGCCATGCTCTACACCCAACAGGAAGTGTGCCATCATGCGTTAACTGTACAAAATCTATGATGAACTCCTCCTAGGGGAAAAGTCTGAGCGATCTGAAATTTTGCCAGTACATACAGCAGACCTTCCTGAGAAAAAGTTATCAAAATCTTCCTCCATAGTTAAAGGGTGTGGTCGTGGCGGCCTGTCGAAATTTGATCCTTCGCCATGAAACAGGAAATGCTGTCTAACTCTCCTGAACATGCTCCGATCTGAATGAAACTTTACATGTATGATCACAGACCTGCCTCGATGACATCCATACAGCAAGATTCATTCACAGTCACAGCGCCACCTTGTGGTATCAAGAATTTGACATTTTTTAGACTTTCATGTACTATTCTTAGCCTGTTGCTCAGATTCACCTCAGATGTTGTGACATAAGCCTGAACACATTGATGATGAAGCACAGAAAAAATGGTGACGTGTGATGAAAAGGCGTGTCTGTGGCGGGACGGCAAAGTTTGATGTTTCGCCATGAAAATTGAAGTGTTCATATCTCAGCTGCAAAGGATCCTATCTGCCCCAAACTTCATGTGCTGGACACCAGAACCAGTTTGAGGACATCCACACTGAAAAATTTAGAAAAAGTCATAGCGCCACCTCTTGGTAACAAGCAGTTTAGAAATTACATTTGCACACATCATTGCTCCAAACTTTGTCATATCATTCTGAAAATTGGTCAGCTAATTCTTCACCCCCAGACAATACCACAGTGTGAAGATTTTGATATTTGATGAAATGCTGTTGCCGTGGCAACGCGTTGTTTTTGTGACAAACAAAGTACTTTTTGACAGGCTTAGAATGTTCAACAGCTCACCAAAATTTACACACACATCACAGTCGTCTCAAGGAATAACACTGTATGCATCTCTGCAGGGCATGTGCTATAGCGCCCCCTGCAGTATGTTTAATAAACAGCCCCGGCAGCATGTTTCACCTACATCCACAAAATTTGGGAGGCCTATAGAGCACACCAGGACACACAAAAAGCCTCTTGGAGCCATCCCCTAAACTCAACAGGAAGTCCGCCATTTTGAATTAAGTGGATAAAATTTCTGTATTTTTTTCATTTTTGAGAGCGAACTCCTCCTCGGGGTTAAGGTCTAGAGAGCTGAAATTTTGCCAGGATATACAACACGATGTTATGATCAAAAGTTATTAAAAGATTCTTGCAGAGTCAAAGGGTGTGGACATGGCGACCTCCAGAATTTTGATGGTTCGCCATGAAACATCAAGTGCTACCTAACTATCCTCTGCATGCTCCAATCTACCTCAGACCTCACATGATTAAACACAGTCCTGTCCTGATCACATTTATTGGCCAAAATACATTCACAGCATCTACCATAGCGCCCCCTAAAAGAATTTAAAAATAGCCTCCACACAGACTTTCACCTATGACTATGAAATTTGGCATGCATATGTAGCACATCAGTGCAAGCAAAAAAGTCTCTTGGAGTCATTCTCTAAACACAACAGAAAGTCAGCCATTTTGAATTAAATGTCAGATTTTTGGTGTTTTTGGTCATTTTCAACAATTCATTTGTCACTGGCAATAACTCCAAAACACCTGAATTTGGGAAAATATATAAGAAACGCCTTCAGGTTGCATATTTGCGAAAATTGTTCACAAAACTCAAAGGGCATGGCCATGGCGGCCAACTGAACTTTAATGTTACGCCATGAAGCAGGACGTCTTGTGTAAATCCCCTGTACATGCTGTAATCTACCTCAAACTTTACATGTTTGATCAGAGTCCAGGCCTGATGAGTTTCATAGACCACTATACAGTCACAGACATAGTGCCACCTGGTGGATGGACACAAAGTGCTGCAAAAATAGTCTGTACATGCTCCAATCTGTCTGAAATTTGACCTGAGTGCTCAGAATCCAGTCCTCGTTACATCCATGAGCCTAAATACACTTTGTCGCAGCATTGCCTGGTGGACATGCCTGGGGTCGCCGACCAGCAAGGATGCGAGGACCCGTCCAACGCTGCTCGCAGCTTTAATTATTATTATTATTATTATTATTATTATTTGTCTCTCAGAACAACTGCATTTTTGAGGGCCTAAACATGCTCGAAAAGTCATGAAAATTTGCACACACATCAGAACTGGCGAAAAATTTCATATTTTTTAGGGCATGTGGAGGTGTGTGGCAAAATGGCTCCATAGCGCCCCCTACAAAATTTTAAAAAGTGGTATTAGGCCAACTCGGAGGGAATTTGGCCGAGAGCTAAAAAATTTGGGAGGCATATACAGCACATCAGGAAACACAAAAAAGTCAATCACAGCCATGCTCTACACCCAACAGGAAGTGCGCCATCATGCGTTAACTGTACAAAATCTATGATGAACTCCTCCTAGGGGAAAAGTCTGAGCGATCTGAAATTTTGCCAGTACATACAGCAGACCTTCCTGAGAAAAAGTTATCAAAATCTTCCTCCATAGTTAAAGGGTGTGGTCGTGGCGGCCTGTCGAAATTTGATCCTTCGCCATGAAACAGGAAATGCTGTCTAACTCTCCTGAACATGCTCCGATCTGAATGAAACTTTACATGTATGATCACAGACCTGCCTCGATGACATCCATACAGCAAGATTCATTCACAGTCACAGCGCCACCTTGTGGTATCAAGAATTTGACATTTTTTAGACTTTCATGTACTATTCTTAGCCTGTTGCTCAGATTCACCTCAGATGTTGTGACATAAGCCTGAACACATTGATGATGAAGCACAGAAAAAATGGTGACGTGTGATGAAAAGGCGTGTCTGTGGCGGGACGGCAAAGTTTGATGTTTCGCCATGAAAATTGAAGTGTTCATATCTCAGCTGCAAAGGATCCTATCTGCCCCAAACTTCATGTGCTGGACACCAGAACCAGTTTGAGGACATCCACACTGAAAAATTTAGAAAAAGTCATAGCGCCACCTCTTGGTAACAAGCAGTTTAGAAATTACATTTGCACACATCATTGCTCCAAACTTTGTCATATCATTCTGAAAATTGGTCAGCTAATTCTTCACCCCCAGACAATACCACAGTGTGAAGATTTTGATATTTGATGAAATGCTGTTGCCGTGGCAACGCGTTGTTTTTGTGACAAACAAAGTACTTTTTGACAGGCTTAGAATGTTCAACAGCTCACCAAAATTTACACACACATCACAGTCGTCTCAAGGAATAACACTGTATGCATCTCTGCAGGGCATGTGCTATAGCGCCCCCTGCAGTATGTTTAATAAACAGCCCCGGCAGCATGTTTCACCTACATCCACAAAATTTGGGAGGCCTATAGAGCACACCAGGACACACAAAAAAGCCTCTTGGAGCCATCCCCTAAACTCAACAGGAAGTCCGCCATTTTGAATTAAGTGGATAAAATTTCTGTATTTTTTTCATTTTTGAGAGCGAACTCCTCCTCGGGGTTAAGGTCTAGAGAGCTGAAATTTTGCCAGGATATACAACACGATGTTATGATCAAAAGTTATTAAAAGATTCTTGCAGAGTCAAAGGGTGTGGACATGGCGACCTCCAGAATTTTGATGGTTCGCCATGAAACATCAAGTGCTACCTAACTATCCTCTGCATGCTCCAATCTACCTCAGACCTCACATGATTAAACACAGTCCTGTCCTGATCACATTTATTGGCCAAAATACATTCACAGCATCTACCATAGCGCCCCCTAAAAGAATTTAAAAAATAGCCTCCACACAGACTTTCACCTATGACTATGAAATTTGGCATGCATATGTAGCACATCAGTGCAAGCAAAAAAGTCTCTTGGAGTCATTCTCTAAACACAACAGAAAGTCAGCCATTTTGAATTAAATGTCAGATTTTTGGTGTTTTTGGTCATTTTCAACAATTCATTTGTCACTGGCAATAACTCCAAAACACCTGAATTTGGGAAAATATATAAGAAACGCCTTCAGGTTGCATATTTGCGAAAATTGTTCACAAAACTCAAAGGGCATGGCCATGGCGGCCAACTGAACTTTAATGTTACGCCATGAAGCAGGACGTCTTGTGTAAATCCCCTGTACATGCTGTAATCTACCTCAAACTTTACATGTTTGATCAGAGTCCAGGCCTGATGAGTTTCATAGACCACTATACAGTCACAGACATAGTGCCACCTGGTGGATGGACACAAAGTGCTGCAAAAATAGTCTGTACATGCTCCAATCTGTCTGAAATTTGACCTGAGTGCTCAGAATCCAGTCCTTGTTACATCCATGAGCCTAAATACACTTTGTCGCAGCATTGCCTGGTGGACATGCCTGGGGTCGCCGACCAGCAAGGATGCGAGGACCCGTCCAACGCTGCTCGCAGCTTTAATTATTATTATTATTATTATTATTATTATTTGTCTCTCAGAACAACTGCATTTTTGAGGGCCTAAACATGCTCAAAAACTCATGAAAATTTGTACACACACCAGAACTGGTGAAAAATTTTATATTCTAAAGGAATTGTGGTAGTGTATGACAAAATGGCTCCATAGCGCCCCCTACAAAATTTTAAAAAGTGGTATTAGGCCAACTCGGAGGGAATTTGGCCGAGAGCTAAAAAATTTGGGAGGCATATGCAGCACATCAGGAAACACAAAAAAGTCAATCACAGCCATGCTCTACACCCAACAGGAAGTGTGCCATCATGCGTTAACTGTACAAAATCTATGATGAACTCCTCCTAGGGGAAAAGTCTGAGCGATCTGAAATTTTGCCAGTACATACAGCAGACCTTCCTGAGAAAAAGTTATCAAAATCTTCCTCCATAGTTAAAGGGTGTGGTCGTGGCGGCCTGTCGAAATTTGATCCTTCGCCATGAAACAGGAAATGCTGTGTAACTCTCCTGAACATGCTCCGATCTGAATGAAACTTTACATGTATGATCACAGACCTGCCTCGATGACATCCATACAGCAAGATTCATTCACAGTCACAGCGCCACCTTGTGGTATCAAGAATTTGACATTTTTTAGACTTTCATGTACTATTCTTAGCCTGTTGCTCAGATTCACCTCAGATGTTGTGACATAAGCCTGAACACATTGATGATGAAGCACAGAAAAAATGGTGACGTGTGATGAAAAGGCGTGTCTGTGGCGGGACGGCAAAGTTTGATGTTTCGCCATGAAAATTGAAGTGTTCATATCTCAGCTGCAAAGGATCCTATCTGCCCCAAACTTCATGTGCTGGACACCAGAACCAGTTTGAGGACATCCACACTGAAAAATTTAGAAAAAGTCATAGCGCCACCTCTTGGTAACAAGCAGTTTAGAAATTACATTTGCACACATCATTGCTCCAAACTTTGTCATATCATTCTGAAAATTGGTCAGCTAATTCTTCACCCCCAGACAATACCACAGTGTGAAGATTTTGATATTTGATGAAATGCTGTTGCCGTGGCAACGCGTTGTTTTTGTGACAAACAAAGTACTTTTTGACAGGCTTAGAATGTTCAACAGCTCACCAAAATTTACACACACATCACAGTCGTCTCAAGGAATAACACTGTATGCATCTCTGCAGGGCATGTGCTATAGCGCCCCCTGCAGTATGTTTAATAAACAGCCCCGGCAGCATGTTTCACCTACATCCACAAAATTTGGGAGGCCTATAGAGCACACCAGGACACACAAAAAAGCCTCTTGGAGCCATCCCCTAAACTCAACAGGAAGTCCGCCATTTTGAATTAAGTGGATAAAATTTCTCTATTTTTTTCATTTTTGAGAGCGAACTCCTCCTCGGGGTTAAGGTCTAGAGAGCTGAAATTTTGCCAGGATATACAACACGATGTTATGATCAAAAGTTATCAAAGGATTCTTGCAGAGTCAAAGGGTGTGGACATGGCGACCTCCAGAATTTTGATGGTTCGCCATGAAACATCAAGTGCTACCTAACTATCCTCTGCATGCTCCAATCTACCTCAGACCTCACATGATTAAACACAGTCCTGTCCTGATCACATTTACAGGCCAAAATACATCCACAGTATGTTCCATAGCGCCCCCTAAAAGAATTTAAAAAATAGCCTCCACACAGACTTTCACCTATGACTATGAAATTTGGCATGCATATGTAGCACATCAGTGCAAGCAAAAAAGTCTCTTGGAGTCATTCTCTAAACACAACAGAAAGTCAGCCATTTTGAATTAAATGTCAGATTTTTGGTGTTTTTGGTCATTTTCAACAATTCATTTGTCACTGGCAATAACTCCAAAACACCTGAATTTGGGAAAATATATAAGAAACGCCTTCAGGTTGCATATTTGCGAAAATTGTTCACAAAACTCAAAGGGCATGGCCATGGCGGCCAACTGAACTTTAATGTTACGCCATGAAGCAGGACGTCTTGTGTAAATCCCCTGTACATGCTGTAATCTACCTCAAACTTTACATGTTTGATCAGAGTCCAGTCCTGATGAGTTTCATAGACCACTATACAGTCACAGACATAGTGCCACCTGGTGGATGGACACAAAGTGCTGCAAAAATAGTCTGTACATGCTCCAATCTGTCTGAAATTTGACCTGAGTGCTCAGAATCCAGTCCTCGTTACATCCATGAGCCTAAATACACTTTGTCGCAGCATTGCCTGGTGGACATGCTTGGGGTCGCCGACCAGCAAGGATGCGAGGACCCGTTCAACGCTGCTCGCAGCTTTAATTATTATTATTATTATTATTATTATTATTTGTCTCTCAGAACAACTGCATTTTTGAGGGCCTAAACATGCTCAAAAAGTCATGAAAATTTGCACACACATCAGAACTGGCGAAAAATTTCATATTTTTAGGGCATGTGGAGGTGTGTGCAAAATGGCTCCATAGCGCCCCCTACAAAATTTTAAAAAGTGGTATTAGGCCAACTCGGAGGGAATTTGGCCGAGAGCTAAAAAATTTGGGAGGCATATGCAGCACATCAGGAAACACAAAAAAGTCAATCACAGCCATGCTCTACACCCAACAGGAAGTGCGCCATCATGCGTTAACTGTACAAAATCTATGATGAACTCCTCCTAGGGGAAAAGTCTGAGCGATCTGAAATTTTGCCAGTACATACAGCAGACCTTCCTGAGAAAAAGTTATCAAAATCTTCCTCCATAGTTAAAGGGTGTGGTCGTGGCGGCCTGTCGAAATTTGATCCTTCGCCATGAAACAGGAAATGCTGTCTAACTCTCCTGAACATGCTCCGATCTGAATGAAACTTTACATGTATGATCACAGACCTGCCTCGATGACATCCATACAGCAAGATTCATTCACAGTCACAGCGCCACCTTGTGGTATCAAGAATTTGACATTTTTTACACTTTCATGTACTATTCTTAGCCTGTTGCTCAGATTCACCTCAGATGTTGTGACATAAGCCTGAACACATTGATGATGAAGCACAGAAAAAATGGTGACGTGTGATGAAAAGGCGTGTCTGTGGCGGGACGGCAAAGTTTGATGTTTCGCCATGAAAATTGAAGTGTTCATATCTCAGCTGCAAAGGATCCTATCTGCCCCAAACTTCATGTGCTGGACACCAGAACCAGTTTGAGGACATCCACACTGAAAAATTTAGAAAAAGTCATAGCGCCACCTCTTGGTAACAAGCAGTTTAGAAATTACATTTGCACACATCATTGCTCCAAACTTTGTCATATCATTCTGAAAATTGGTCAGCTAATTCTTCACCCCCAGACAATACCACAGTGTGAAGATTTTGATATTTGATGAAATGCTGTTGCCGTGGCAACGCGTTGTTTTTGTGACAAACAAAGTACTTTTTGACAGGCTTAGAATGTTCAACAGCTCACCAAAATTTACACACACATCACAGTCGTCTCAAGGAATAACACTGTATGCATCTCTGCAGGGCATGTGCTATAGCGCCCCCTGCAGTATGTTTAATAAACAGCCCCCGCAGCATGTTTCACCTCCATCCACAAAATTTGGGAGGCCTATAGAGCACACCAGGACACACAAAAAAGCCTCTTGGAGCCATCCCCTAAACTCAACAGGAAGTCCGCCATTTTGAATTAAGTGGATAAAATTTCTGTATTTTTTTCATTTTTGAGAGCGAACTCCTCCTCGGGGTTAAGGTCTAGAGAGCTGAAATTTTGCCAGGATATACAACACGATGTTATGATCAAAAGTTATTAAAAGATTCTTGCAGAGTCAAAGGGTGTGGACATGGCGACCTCCAGAATTTTGATGGTTCGCCATGAAACATCAAGTGCTACCTAACTATCCTCTGCATGCTCCAATCTACCTCAGACCTCACATGATTAAACACAGTCCTGTCCTGATCACATTTATTGGCCAAAATACATTCACAGCATCTACCATAGCGCCCCCTAAAAGAATTTAAAAAATAGCCTCCACACAGACTTTCACCTATGACTATGAAATTTGGCATGCATATGTAGCACATCAGTGCAAGCAAAAAAGTCTCTTGGAGTCATTCTCTAAACACAACAGAAAGTCAGCCATTTTGAATTAAATGTCAGATTTTTGGTGTTTTTGGTCATTTTCAACAATTCATTTGTCACTGGCAATAACTCCAAAACACCTGAATTTGGGAAAATATATAAGAAACGCCTTCAGGTTGCATATTTGCGAAAATTGTTCACAAAACTCAAAGGGCATGGCCATGGCGGCCAACTGAACTTTAATGTTACGCCATGAAGCAGGACGTCTTGTGTAAATCCCCTGTACATGCTGTAATCTACCTCAAACTTTACATGTTTGATCAGAGTCCAGTCCTGATGAGTTTCATAGACCACTATACAGTCACAGACATAGTGCCACCTGGTGGATGGACACAAAGTGCTGCAAAAATAGTCTGTACATGCTCCAATCTGTCTGAAATTTGACCTGAGTGCTCAGAATCCAGTCCTCGTTACATCCATGAGCCTAAATACACTTTGTCGCAGCATTGCCTGGTGGACATGCTTGGGGTCGCCGACCAGCAAGGATGCGAGGACCCGTTCAACGCTGCTCGCAGCTTTAATTATTATTATTATTATTATTATTATTTGTCTCTCAGAACAACTGCATTTTTGAGGGCCTAAACATGCTCAAAAACTCATGAAAATTTGTACACACACCAGAACTGGTGAAAAATTTTATATTCTAAAGGAATTGTGGTAGTGTATGACAAAATGGCTCCATAGCGCCCCCTACAAAATTTTAAAAAGTGGTATTAGGCCAACTCGGAGGGAATTTGGCCGAGAGCTAAAAAATTTGGGAGGCATATGCAGCACATCAGGAAACACAAAAAAGTCAATCACAGCCATGCTCTACACCCAACAGGAAGTGCGCCATCATGCGTTAACTGTACAAAATCTATGATGAACTCCTCCTAGGGGAAAAGTCTGAGCGATCTGAAATTTTGCCAGTACATACAGCAGACCTTCCTGAGAAAAAGTTATCAAAATCTTCCTCCATAGTTAAAGGGTGTGGTCGTGGCGGCCTGTCGAAATTTGATCCTTCGCCATGAAACAGGAAATGCTGTCTAACTCTCCTGAACATGCTCCGATCTGAATGAAACTTTACATGTATGATCACAGACCTGCCTCGATGACATCCATACAGCAAGATTCATTCACAGTCACAGCGCCACCTTGTGGTATCAAGAATTTGACATTTTTTAGACTTTCATGTACTATTCTTAGCCTGTTGCTCAGATTCACCTCAGATGTTGTGACATAAGCCTGAACACATTGATGATGAAGCACAGAAAAAATGGTGACGTGTGATGAAAAGGCGTGTCTGTGGCGGGACGGCAAAGTTTGATGTTTCGCCATGAAAATTGAAGTGTTCATATCTCAGCTGCAAAGGATCCTATCTGCCCCAAACTTCATGTGCTGGACACCAGAACCAGTTTGAGGACATCCACACTGAAAAATTTAGAAAAAGTCATAGCGCCACCTCTTGGTAACAAGCAGTTTAGAAATTACATTTGCACACATCATTGCTCCAAACTTTGTCATATCATTCTGAAAATTGGTCAGCTAATTCTTCACCCCCAGACAATACCACAGTGTGAAGATTTTGATATTTGATGAAATGCTGTTGCCGTGGCAACGCGTTGTTTTTGTGACAAACAAAGTACTTTTTGACAGGCTTAGAATGTTCAACAGCTCACCAAAATTTACACACACATCACAGTCGTCTCAAGGAATAACACTGTATGCATCTCTGCAGGGCATGTGCTATAGCGCCCCCTGCAGTATGTTTAATAAACAGCCCCGGCAGCATGTTTCACCTACATCCACAAAATTTGGGAGGCCTATAGAGCACACCAGGACACACAAAAAAGCCTCTTGGAGCCATCCCCTAAACTCAACAGGAAGTCCGCCATTTTGAATTAAGTGGATAAAATTTCTGTATTTTTTTCATTTTTGAGAGCGAACTCCTCCTCGGGGTTAAGGTCTAGAGAGCTGAAATTTTGCCAGGATATACAACACGATGTTATGATCAAAAGTTATCAAAGGATTCTTGCAGAGTCAAAGGGTGTGGACATGGCGACCTCCAGAATTTTGATGGTTCGCCATGAAACATCAAGTGCTACCTAACTATCCTCTGCATGCTCCAATCTACCTCAGACCTCACATGATTAAACACAGTCCTGTCCTGATCACATTTATAGGCCAAAATACATCCACAGCATGTACCATAGCGCCCCCTAAAAGAATTTAAAAAATAGCCTCCACACAGACTTTCACCTATGACTATGAAATTTGGCATGCATATGTAGCACATCAGTGCAAGCAAAAAAGTCTCTTGGAGTCATTCTCTAAACACAACAGAAAGTCAGCCATTTTGAATTAAATGTCAGATTTTTGGTGTTTTTGGTCATTTTCAACAATTCATTTGTCACTGGCAATAACTCCAAAACACCTGAATTTGGGAAAATATATAAGAAACGCCTTCAGGTTGCATATTTGCGAAAATTGTTCACAAAACTCAAAGGGCATGGCCATGGCGGCCAACTGAACTTTAATGTTACGCCATGAAGCAGGACGTCTTGTGTAAATCCCCTGTACATGCTGTAATCTACCTCAAACTTTACATGTTTGATCAGAGTCCAGTCCTGATGAGTTTCATAGACCACTATACAGTCACAGACATAGTGCCACCTGGTGGATGGACACAAAGTGCTGCAAAAATAGTCTGTACATGCTCCAATCTGTCTGAAATTTGACCTGAGTGCTCAGAATCCAGTCCTCGTTACATCCATGAGCCTAAATACACTTTGTCGCAGCATTGCCTGGTGGACATGCTTGGGGTCGCCGACCAGCAAGGATGCGAGGACCCGTTCAATGCTGCTCGCAGCTTTAATTATTATTATTATTTGTCTCTCAGAACAATTGCATTTTTGAGGGCCTAAACATGCTCAAAAACTCATGAAAATTTGTACACACATCAGGACTGGTGAAAAATTTCATATTTTAAAGGAATTGTAGAGGTGTGTGGCAAAATGGCTCCATAGCGCCCCCTACACTTTCCCACGGCCATCATGTTTCACCTACAGCTACCAAATTTGGTACACATATGCAGCACATCAGACTGAACAAAAAAGTCAGTGACAGCCATATTCCAAACCCAACAGGAAGTGAGCTATTTTAAGTTGAATGTCAGATTTTGCCCATTTTTCATTTTTTTCCAGAGCGAACTCCTCCCAGGGGGAAACTCCAATTCGCCTCAAATTCAACCAGTACATACAGGAGGCCTTAATGAGCAAAAGTTATCAAAATCTTTTTCAAAAGTCAAAGGGCGTGTCCGTGGCGGTCTGTGGAATTTTGATCCTTCGCCATGAAATTTCAAGTTGTGTGTAAATGCCCTGAACATGCTCCAATCTGCCTGAAACTTTATATGTATGATCAGATTCCTGCCCTGATCACATCCATATGATGAAATCCATTCACAGTCAGAGCGCCACCTGCTGGCAACAGAAAATGTCATTTTTTACACTTTGATGTATTATTCTTTGTCTCTTGCTCAGATTCACCTCAAATGTGGTGAAATAAACCTTAACATGTTGATGATGATTCACAGTGAAAATGGTGACGTGTCATAAAAGGTGTGTCTGTGGCGGCGCGGCGAATTTAGATGTCTCGCCATGACGACTAAAATGTTTATATCTCAGCAAATCCTAATCGTATCTGCCCCAAACTTCATGTGCTGGACACCATTCCCAGTGTGAGGTCATCCACACGTGAAAATTTTGGAAAAAGTCATAGCGCCACCTATTGGTAACAAGAAGTTTAGAAATTACATTTGCACACACCATTGCTCCAAACTTTTTCATATCATTCTGAAAATTGGTCAGCTGATTCTTCACCCCCAGACAATACCACAGTGTGAAGATTTTGATATTTGATGAAATGCTGTTGCCGTGGCAACGCGTTGTTTTTGTGACAAACAAAGTACTTTTTGACAGGCTTAGAATGCTCAACAGCTCACCAAAATTTACACACACATCACTGTCGTCTCAAGGAATAACACTGTATGCATCTCTGCAGGGCATGTGCTATAGCGCCCCCTACAGTATGTTTAATAAACAGCCCCGGCAGCATGTTTCACCTACATCCACAAAATTTGGGAGGCCTATAGAGCACACCAGGACACACAAAAAAGCCTCTTGGAGCCATCCCCTAAACTCAACAGGAAGTCCGCCATTTTGAATTAAGTGGATAAATTTCTCTATTTTTTTAATTTTTGAGAGCGAACTCCTCCTCGGGGTTAAGTCTAGAGACCTGAAATTTTGCCAGGATATACAACACGATGTTATGATCAAAAGTTATTAAAGATTCTTCCAGAGTCAAAGGGTGTGGACATGGCGACCTCCAGAATTTTGATGGTTCGCCATGAAACATCAAGTGCTATCTAACTATCCTCTGCATGCTCCAATCTACCTCAGACCTCACATGATTAAACACAGTCCTGTCCTGATCACATTTATAGGCCAAAATACATTCACAGCATGTCCATAGCGCCCCCTACAGCATTTTAAAAATAGCCTCCACACAGACTTTCACCTATGACTATGAAATTTGGCATGCAAATGTAGCACGTCAGTGCAAACAAAAAAGTCTCTTGGAGTCATTCTCTAAACCCAACAGGAAGTCCGCCATTTTGAATTAAATGTCAGATTTTTGGTGTTTTTGGTCATTTTCAACAATTCATTTCTCACAGGCAATAGCTCCAAAACATCTGAATTGGGACAAATATATAAACACGCCTTCAGGTTGAGTATTTGTGAAAATTGTTCACAAAACTCAAAGGGCGTGGCCATGGCGGCCAACTGAACTTTAATGTTACGCCATGAAGCAGGACGTCTTATGTAAATCCCCTGTACACGCTGCAATCTGCCTCAAACTTTACATGTTTGATCAGAGTCCAGTCCTGATGAGTTTCATAGACCAACATACAGTCACAGAGATAGCGCCACCTGGTGGATGGACACAAAGTGCTGCATAAATAGCCTGTACATGCTCAAATCTGCCTGAAATTTGACCTGTGTGCTCAGAATCCAGCCTTTGTGACATTCATGGGCCTAAATACACTCTCAGTCGTAGCATTGCCTGGTGGAGATGCTTGGGGTCGCCGACCAGCAAGTATGCGAGGACCCGTTCAACGCTGCTCGCAGCTTTAATTATTATTATTATTATTATTATTTGTCTCTCAGAACAACTGCATTTTTGAGGGCCTAAACATGCTCAAAAAGTCATGAAAATTTGCACACACATCAGAACTGGCGAAAAATTTCATATTTTGTAGGGCATGTGGAGGTGTGTGCAAAAATGGCTCCATAGCGCCCCCTACAAAATTTTAAAAAGTGGTATTAGGCCAACTCAGAGGGAATTTGGTCGAGAGCTAAAAAATTTGGGAGGCATATGCAGCACATCAGGAAACACAAAAAAGTCAATCACAGCCATGCTCTACACCCAACAGGAAGTGCGCCATCATGCGTTAACTGTACAAAATCTATGATGAACTCCTCCTAGGGGAAAAGTCTGAGCGATCTGAAATTTTGCCAGTACATACAGCAGACCTTCCTGAGAAAAAGTTATCAAAATCTTCCTCCATAGTTAAAGGGTGTGGTCGTGGCGGCCTGTCGAAATTTGATCCTTCGCCATGAAACAGGAAATGCTGTCTAACTCTCCTGAACATGCTCCGATCTGAATGAAACTTTACATGTATGATCACAGACCTGCCTCGATGACATCCATACAGCAAGATTCATTCACAGTCACAGCGCCACCTTGTGGTATCAAGAATTTGACATTTTTTAGACTTTCATGTACTATTCTTAGCCTGTTGCTCAGATTCACCTCAGATGTTGTGACATAAGCCTGAACACATTGATGATGAAGCACAGAAAAAATGGTGACGTGTGATGAAAAGGCGTGTCTGTGGCGGGACGGCAAAGTTTGATGTTTCGCCATGAAAATTGAAGTGTTCATATCTCAGCTGCAAAGGATCCTATCTGCCCCAAACTTCATGTGCTGGACACCAGAACCAGTTTGAGGACATCCACACTGAAAAATTTAGAAAAAGTCATAGCGCCACCTCTTGGTAACAAGCAGTTTAGAAATTACATTTGCACACATCATTGCTCCAAACTTTGTCATATCATTCTGAAAATTGGTCAGCTGATTCTTCACCCCCAGACAATACCACAGTGTGAAGATTTTGATATTTGATGAAATGCTGTTGCCGTGGCAACGCGTTGTTTTTGTGACAAACAAAGTACTTTTTGACAGGCTTAGAATGTTCAACAGCTCACCAAAATTTACACACACATCACAGTCGTCTCAAGGAATAACACTGTATGCATCTCTGCAGGGCATGTGCTATAGCGCCCCCTGCAGTATGTTTAATAAACAGCCCCGGCAGCATGTTTCACCTACATCCACAAAATTTGGGAGGCCTATAGAGCACACCAGGACACACAAAAAAGCCTCTTGGAGCCATCCCCTAAACTCAACAGGAAGTCCGCCATTTTGAATTAAGTGGATAAAATTTCTGTATTTTTTTCATTTTTGAGAGCGAACTCCTCCTCGGGGTTAAGGTCTAGAGAGCTGAAATTTTGCCAGGATATACAACACGATGTTATGATCAAAAGTTATTAAAAGATTCTTGCAGAGTCAAAGGGTGTGGACATGGCGACCTCCAGAATTTTGATGGTTCGCCATGAAACATCAAGTGCTACCTAACTATCCTCTGCATGCTCCAATCTACCTCAGACCTCACATGATTAAACACAGTCCTGTCCTGATCACATTTATTGGCCAAAATACATTCACAGCATCTACCATAGCGCCCCCTAAAAGAATTTAAAAAATAGCCTCCACACAGACTTTCACCTATGACTATGAAATTTGGCATGCATATGTAGCACATCAGTGCAAGCAAAAAAGTCTCTTGGAGTCATTCTCTAAACACAACAGAAAGTCAGCCATTTTGAATTAAATGTCAGATTTTTGGTGTTTTTGGTCATTTTCAACAATTCATTTGTCACTGGCAATAACTCCAAAACACCTGAATTTGGGAAAATATATAAGAAACGCCTTCAGGTTGCATATTTGCGAAAATTGTTCACAAAACTCAAAGGGCATGGCCATGGCGGCCAACTGAACTTTAATGTTACGCCATGAAGCAGGACGTCTTGTGTAAATCCCCTGTACATGCTGTAATCTACCTCAAACTTTACATGTTTGATCAGAGTCCAGTCCTGATGAGTTTCATAGACCACTATACAGTCACAGACATAGTGCCACCTGGTGGATGGACACAAAGTGCTGCAAAAATAGTCTGTACATGCTCCAATCTGTCTGAAATTTGACCTGAGTGCTCAGAATCCAGTCCTCGTTACATCCATGAGCCTAAATACACTTTGTCGCAGCATTGCCTGGTGGACATGCCTGGGGTCGCCGACCAGCAAGGATGCGAGGACCCGTCCAACGCTGCTCGCAGCTTTAATTATTATTATTATTATTTGTCTCTCAGAACAACTGCATTTTTGAGGGCCTAAACATGCTCAAAAAGTCATGAAAATTTGCACACACATCAGAACTGGCGAAAAATTTCATATTTTGTAGGGCATGTGGAGGTGTGTGCAAAATGGCTCCATAGCGCCCCCTACAAAATTTTAAAAAGTGGTATTAGGCCAACTCGGAGGGAATTTGGCCGAGAGCTAAAAAATTTGGGAGGCATATGCAGCACATCAGGAAACACAAAAAAGTCAATCACAGCCATGCTCTACACCCAACAGGAAGTGCGCCATCATGCGTTAACTGTACAAAATCTATGATGAACTCCTCCTAGGGGAAAAGTCTGAGCGATCTGAAATTTTGCCAGTACATACAGCAGACCTTCCTGAGAAAAAGTTATCAAAATCTTCCTCCATAGTTAAAGGGTGTGGTCGTGGCGGCCTGTCGAAATTTGATCCTTCGCCATGAAACAGGAAATGCTGTCTAACTCTCCTGAACATGCTCCGATCTGAATGAAACTTTACATGTATGATCACAGACCTGCCTCGATGACATCCATACAGCAAGATTCATTCACAGTCACAGCGCCACCTTGTGGTATCAAGAATTTGACATTTTTTAGACTTTCATGTACTATTCTTAGCCTGTTGCTCAGATTCACCTCAGATGTTGTGACATAAGCCTGAACACATTGATGATGAAGCACAGAAAAAATGGTGACGTGTGATGAAAAGGCGTGTCTGTGGCGGGACGGCAAAGTTTGATGTTTCGCCATGAAAATTGAAGTGTTCATATCTCAGCTGCAAAGGATCCTATCTGCCCCAAACTTCATGTGCTGGACACCAGAACCAGTTTGAGGACATCCACACTGAAAAATTTAGAAAAAGTCATAGCGCCACCTCTTGGTAACAAGCAGTTTAGAAATTACATTTGCACACATCATTGCTCCAAACTTTGTCATATCATTCTGAAAATTGGTCAGCTAATTCTTCACCCCCAGACAATACCACAGTGTGAAGATTTTGATATTTGATGAAATGCTGTTGCCGTGGCAACGCGTTGTTTTTGTGACAAACAAAGTACTTTTTGACAGGCTTAGAATGTTCAACAGCTCACCAAAATTTACACACACATCACAGTCGTCTCAAGGAATAACACTGTATGCATCTCTGCAGGGCATGTGCTATAGCGCCCCCTGCAGTATGTTTAATAAACAGCCCCGGCAGCATGTTTCACCTACATCCACAAAATTTGGGAGGCCTATAGAGCACACCAGGACACACAAAAAAGCCTCTTGGAGCCATCCCCTAAACTCAACAGGAAGTCCGCCATTTTGAATTAAGTGGATAAAATTTCTGTATTTTTTTCATTTTTGAGAGCGAACTCCTCCTCGGGGTTAAGGTCTAGAGAGCTGAAATTTTGCCAGGATATACAACACGATGTTATGATCAAAAGTTATCAAAGGATTCTTGCAGAGTCAAAGGGTGTGGACATGGCGACCTCCAGAATTTTGATGGTTCGCCATGAAACATCAAGTGCTACCTAACTATCCTCTGCATGCTCCAATCTACCTCAGACCTCACATGATTAAACACAGTCCTGTCCTGATCACATTTATTGGCCAAAATACATTCACAGCATCTACCATAGCGCCCCCTAAAAGAATTTAAAAAATAGCCTCCACACAGACTTTCACCTATGACTATGAAATTTGGCATGCATATGTAGCACATCAGTGCAAGCAAAAAAGTCTCTTGGAGTCATTCTCTAAACACAACAGAAAGTCAGCCATTTTGAATTAAATGTCAGATTTTTGGTGTTTTTGGTCATTTTCAACAATTCATTTGTCACTGGCAATAACTCCAAAACACCTGAATTTGGGAAAATATATAAGAAACGCCTTCAGGTTGCATATTTGCGAAAATTGTTCACAAAACTCAAAGGGCATGGCCATGGCGGCCAACTGAACTTTAATGTTACGCCATGAAGCAGGACGTCTTGTGTAAATCCCCTGTACATGCTGTAATCTACCTCAAACTTTACATGTTTGATCAGAGTCCAGTCCTGATGAGTTTCATAGACCACTATACAGTCACAGACATAGTGCCACCTGGTGGATGGACACAAAGTGCTGCAAAAATAGTCTGTACATGCTCCAATCTGTCTGAAATTTGACCTGAGTGCTCAGAATCCAGTCCTCGTTACATCCATGAGCCTAAATACACTTTGTCGCAGCATTGCCTGGTGGACATGCTTGGGGTCGCCGACCAGCAAGGATGCGAGGACCCGTTCAACGCTGCTCGCAGCTTTAATTATTATTATTATTATTATTATTTGTCTCTCAGAACAACTGCATTTTTGAGGGCCTAAACATGCTCAAAAACTCATGAAAATTTGTACACACACCAGAACTGGTGAAAAATTTTATATTCTAAAGGAATTGTGGTAGTGTATGACAAAATGGCTCCATAGCGCCCCCTACAAAATTTTAAAAAGTGGTATTAGGCCAACTCGGAGGGAATTTGGCCGAGAGCTAAAAAATTTGGGAGGCATATGCAGCACATCAGGAAACACAAAAAAGTCAATCACAGCCATGCTCTACACCCAACAGGAAGTGCGCCATCATGCGTTAACTGTACAAAATCTATGATGAACTCCTCCTAGGGGAAAAGTCTGAGCGATCTGAAATTTTGCCAGTACATACAGCAGACCTTCCTGAGAAAAAGTTATCAAAATCTTCCTCCATAGTTAAAGGGTGTGGTCGTGGCGGCCTGTCGAAATTTGATCCTTCGCCATGAAACAGGAAATGCTGTCTAACTCTCCTGAACATGCTCCGATCTGAATGAAACTTTACATGTATGATCACAGACCTGCCTCGATGACATCCATACAGCAAGATTCATTCACAGTCACAGCGCCACCTTGTGGTATCAAGAATTTGACATTTTTTACACTTTCATGTACTATTCTTAGCCTGTTGCTCAGATTCACCTCAGATGTTGTGACATAAGCCTGAACACATTGATGATGAAGCACAGAAAAAATGGTGACGTGTGATGAAAAGGCGTGTCTGTGGCGGGACGGCAAAGTTTGATGTTTCGCCATGAAAATTGAAGTGTTCATATCTCAGCTGCAAAGGATCCTATCTGCCCCAAACTTCATGTGCTGGACACCAGAACCAGTTTGAGGACATCCACACTGAAAAATTTAGAAAAAGTCATAGCGCCACCTCTTGGTAACAAGCAGTTTAGAAATTACATTTGCACACATCATTGCTCCAAACTTTGTCATATCATTCTGAAAATTGGTCAGCTAATTCTTCACCCCCAGACAATACCACAGTGTGAAGATTTTGATATTTGATGAAATGCTGTTGCCGTGGCAACGCGTTGTTTTTGTGACAAACAAAGTACTTTTTGACAGGCTTAGAATGTTCAACAGCTCACCAAAATTTACACACACATCACAGTCGTCTCAAGGAATAACACTGTATGCATCTCTGCAGGGCATGTGCTATAGCGCCCCCTGCAGTATGTTTAATAAACAGCCCCGGCAGCATGTTTCACCTACATCCACAAAATTTGGGAGGCCTATAGAGCACACCAGGACACACAAAAAAGCCTCTTGGAGCCATCCCCTAAACTCAACAGGAAGTCCGCCATTTTGAATTAAGTGGATAAAATTTCTGTATTTTTTTCATTTTTGAGAGCGAACTCCTCCTCGGGGTTAAGGTCTAGAGAGCTGAAATTTTGCCAGGATATACAACACGATGTTATGATCAAAAGTTATCAAAGGATTCTTGCAGAGTCAAAGGGTGTGGACATGGCGACCTCCAGAATTTTGATGGTTCGCCATGAAACATCAAGTGCTACCTAACTATCCTCTGCATGCTCCAATCTACCTCAGACCTCACATGATTAAACACAGTCCTGTCCTGATCACATTTACAGGCCAAAATACATTCACAGCATGTGCCATAGCGCCCCCTAAAAGAATTTAAAAAATAGCCTCCACACAGACTTTCACCTATGACTATGAAATTTGGCATGCATATGTAGCACATCAGTGCAAGCAAAAAAGTCTCTTGGAGTCATTCTCTAAACACAACAGAAAGTCAGCCATTTTGAATTAAATGTCAGATTTTTGGTGTTTTTGGTCATTTTCAACAATTCATTTGTCACTGGCAATAACTCCAAAACACCTGAATTTGGGAAAATATATAAGAAACGCCTTCAGGTTGCATATTTGCGAAAATTGTTCACAAAACTCAAAGGGCATGGCCATGGCGGCCAACTGAACTTTAATGTTACGCCATGAAGCAGGACGTCTTGTGTAAATCCCCTGTACATGCTGTAATCTACCTCAAACTTTACATGTTTGATCAGAGTCCAGTCCTGATGAGTTTCATAGACCACTATACAGTCACAGACATAGTGCCACCTGGTGGATGGACACAAAGTGCTGCAAAAATAGTCTGTACATGCTCCAATCTGTCTGAAATTTGACCTGAGTGCTCAGAATCCAGTCCTCGTTACATCCATGAGCCTAAATACACTTTGTCGCAGCATTGCCTGGTGGACATGCTTGGGGTCGCCGACCAGCAAGGATGCGAGGACCCGTCCAACGCTGCTCGCAGCTTTAATTATTATTATTATTTGTCTCTCAGAACAACTGCATTTTTGAGGGCCTAAACATGCTCAAAAAGTCATGAAAATTTGCACACACATCAGAACTGGCGAAAAATTTCATATTTTTAGGGCATGTGGAGGTGTGTGCAAAAATGGCTCCATAGCGCCCCCTACAAAATTTTAAAAAGTGGTATTAGGCCAACTCGGAGGGAATTTGGCCGAGAGCTAAAAAATTTGGGAGGCATATGCAGCACATCAGGAAACACAAAAAAGTCAATCACAGCCATGCTCTACACCCAACAGGAAGTGCGCCATCATGCGTTAACTGTACAAAATCTATGATGAACTCCTCCTAGGGGAAAAGTCTGAGCGATCTGAAATTTTGCCAGTACATACAGCCGGACCTTCCTGAGAAAAAGTTATCAAAATCTTCCTCCATAGTTAAAGGGTGTGGTCGTGGCGGCCTGTCGAAATTTGATCCTTCGCCATGAAACAGGAAATGCTGTCTAACTCTCCTGAACATGCTCCGATCTGAATGAAACTTTACATGTATGATCACAGACCTGCCTCGATGACATCCATACAGCAAGATTCATTCACAGTCACAGCGCCACCTTGTGGTATCAAGAATTTGACATTTTTTACACTTTCATGTACTATTCTTAGCCTGTTGCTCAGATTCACCTCAGATGTTGTGACATAAGCCTGAACACATTGATGATGAAGCACAGAAAAAATGGTGACGTGTGATGAAAAGGCGTGTCTGTGGCGGGACGGCAAAGTTTGATGTTTCGCCATGAAAATTGAAGTGTTCATATCTCAGCTGCAAAGGATCCTATCTGCCCCAAACTTCATGTGCTGGACACCAGAACCAGTTTGAGGACATCCACACTGAAAAATTTAGAAAAAGTCATAGCGCCACCTCTTGGTAACAAGCAGTTTAGAAATTACATTTGCACACATCATTGCTCCAAACTTTGTCATATCATTCTGAAAATTGGTCAGCTGATTCTTCACCCCCAGACAATACCACAGTGTGAAGATTTTGATATTTGATGAAATGCTGTTGCCGTGGCAACGCGTTGTTTTTGTGACAAACAAAGTACTTTTTGACAGGCTTAGAATGTTCAACAGCTCACCAAAATTTACACACACATCACAGTCGTCTCAAGGAATAACACTGTATGCATCTCTGCAGGGCATGTGCTATAGCGCCCCCTGCAGTATGTTTAATAAACAGCCCCCGCAGCATGTTTCACCTACATCCACAAAATTTGGGAGGCCTATAGAGCACACCAGGACACACAAAAAAGCCTCTTGGAGCCATCCCCTAAACTCAACAGGAAGTCCGCCATTTTGAATTAAGTGGATAAAATTTCTGTATTTTTTCATTTTTGAGAGCGAACTCCTCCTCGGGGTTAAGGTCCAGAGAGCTGAAATTTTGCCAGGATATACAACACGATGTTATGATCAAAAGTTATTAAAAGATTCTTCCAGAGTCAAAGGGTGTGGACATGGCGACCTCCAGAATTTTGATGGTTCGCCATGAAACATCAAGTGCTACCTAACTATCCTCTGCATGCTCCAATCTACCTCAGACCTCACATGATAAACACAGTCCTGTCCTGATCACATTTATTGGCCAAAATACATTCACAGCATCTGCCATAGCGCCCCCTAAAAG
The DNA here is from genome assembly GCF_021347895.1 of Acanthochromis polyacanthus. NCBI lineage: Eukaryota > Metazoa > Chordata > Actinopteri > Pomacentridae > Acanthochromis > Acanthochromis polyacanthus. Next base: position 39,061,140 of record NC_067115.1, on the reverse strand, counting down.
AATTTAAAAAATAGCCTCCACACAGACTTTCACCTATGACTATGAAATTTGGCATGCATATGTAGCACATCAGTGCAAGCAAAAAAGTCTCTTGGAGTCATTCTCTAAACACAACAGAAAGTCAGCCATTTTGAATTAAATGTCAGATTTTTGGTGTTTTTGGTCATTTTCAACAATTCATTTGTCACTGGCAATAACTTCAAAACACCTGAATTTGGGAAAATATATAAGAAATGCCTTCAGGTTGCATATTTGCGAAAATTGTTCACAAAACTCAAAGGGCATGGCCATGGCGGCCAACTGAACTTTAATGTTACGCCATGAAGCAGGATGTCTTGTGTAAATCCCCTGTACATGCTGTAATCTACCTCAAACTTTACATGTTTGATCAGAGTCCAGTCCTGATGAGTTTCATAGACCACTATACAGTCACAGACATAGTGCCACCTGGTGGATGGACACAAAGTGCTGCAAAAATAGTCTGTACATGCTCCAATCTGTCTGAAATTTGACCTGAGTGCTCAGAATATAGCCCTCGTGACATTCATGGGCCTAAATACACTCTGTCGCAGCGTTGCCTGGTGGAAATGCTTCGCCCCCTAAACGTGCATGTATTTTGCTGAAATTTGGGACACAGGTCCAGTCTGCTGAAAATTTCAATATTCTGAAAACAAATTCTGGAAAAACTCTATAGCGCCACCTGGGGACACAAAACAAACTGTATAAATCCCAAATAACCTCAGCTCTTCGCACAGGAATGTCGTAGAGACATGCAACCACCACTCACGCGTTCGTCTGCTCGAGCTCTACCAAACTTGTTGGACTGATTTGAGCTATCTTCAACCGAGGGGGCGCTATACTCCAAAATATGAAAACCCTTTAAAGATTATCTCCTCCGAAACCGTACAATATTCCGGCTTCATATTTGGACAGATTATAGTGAACATCCAGCCAAACAAAACTTATCAAAAGAAAAAAGCTAACTTGTCTAGTTTTTCTTTTATAAGCTAACAAAGTTTGTCTTCACCTGAAACCGTGTTTCGCTTCAATTTGACCCCCTAAACGTGCATGAGTTTATCTGAAATTTTGCACGCACGTTCGGTCGCTCGAGCTCTACGAAAACCTGTCCGAACGATTTCAGCTATCGTCAATCTAGGGGGGGCTATAACCCAAAATATGAAAACCTTTCAAAGATTATCTCCTCCGACACCGTTCAATATTCTGGCTTCATATTTGTACAGATTATAGTAAATATCCAGCCAAACAAAAGTTATCAAAAGAAAAATGCTAACTTGTCTCGTTTTTCTTTTATAAGCTGTCAATGTTTGTCTTCACCTGAAACCATGTTCCGCTTCAATTTGACCCCTAAACGTGCATTACTTTATATGAAATTTTGCACGCACGTTCGGTCGCTCGAGCTCTACGAAAACCTGTCCAAACGATTTCAACTATCGTCAATCTAGGGGGCGCTATAACCCAAAATATGAAAACCTTTCAAAGATTATCTCCTCCGACACCGTTCAATATTCTGGCTTCATGTTTGGACAGATTATAGTGAATATCCAGCCAAACAAAAGTTATCAAAAGAAAAAGGCTAACTTGTCTAGTTTTTCTTTTTAAGCTGTCAAAGTTTGTCTTCACCTGAAACCATGTTCCGCTTCAATTTGACCCCCTAAACGTGCATGTATTTTGCTGAAATTTGGTACGTAGGTCCGGTCTGCTGAAAATTTCAATATTCTGCAAAAAATATCTTGATAAACTTTGTAGCGCCACCTACGGACACAAATACTGAAAAAAATCACAAATGGCCTCAGCTCTGCGCACAGGAATGTCGTAGAGACATGCAACCGCCACTCACGCGTTCGTCTGCTCGTGCTCTCCGAAAACCTATCGACGGATTTGAGCTATCTTATATCTAGGGGGCGCTATGACCCAAAATATGAAAACTCTTTAAACACTATCTCCTCCGAAACCGTACAATATTTCGGCTTCATATTTGGACAGATTATAGTTAATATTCATCCAAGCAAAAGTTATCAAAAGAAACACAGGAACTGCTCCAGTTTTTTTTATATGCTGTCAAAGTTTGTCTTCACCTGAAACCATGTTTCGCTTCAATTTCAACCCCTAAACGTTCATGGATTTTGCTGAAATTTGGTACACAGGTGCAGTCTCCTGAAAATTTCAATATTCTGAAAAGAATCTGGAAAAACTTTATAGCGCCACCTCGGGAAACAAATACTGCAAAAATCTCAAATGGTCTCAGCTCGTCGCAGGGGAATGTCGTACAGACATGCAACCACAACTCACGCGTTCGTCTGCTCGAGCTCTACGAAAACCAGTCGACAGATTTGAGCTATGTTAAACCTAGGGGGTGCTATTCACCAAACTATGCAAAACCTTTAAACACTTTCTCCTCCAAAACCGTACAATATCCTGGCAGAGGAACTCCTCTGGCTTTCATCTTCGGTCACGGATGGCACTTGCTTGCCGACTGCGCGGGGGGGTGGGGCGAGGTCCCGCCCAATGCTGCTTGCAGCTTTAATTATTATTATTCTTCTTCCCCGCATGTTTCCCTTAATTTGACCCCCTAAACGTGCATAACTTTTTATGAAATTTGGCACGCACGTCGGGTCATGCGAAAATTTCAATATTCTGAAAACAAATTCTGAATAAACTCTATAGCGCCACCTAGGGACACGAAAATTTCAAAAATCACAAATAACCTCAGCTCTCTGCACAGGAATGTCGTAGAGACACGCAACCACCACTCACGCGTTCGTCGGCTCGAGCTGTATGAAAACTTGTCTGCCCGATTTGAGCCATCTTCAATCTAGGGGGCGCTATAACCCAAAATATGAAAACCCTTTAAAGATTATCTCCTCTGAAAGCGTACAATATTCCGGCTTCATATTTGGACAGATTGTAGTGAATATCCAGCCAAACAAAAGTTATCAAAAGAAAAAGGCTAACTTGTCTAGTTTTTCTTTTATAAGCTAACAAAGGTTGTCTTCACCTGAAACCATGTTTCGCTTCAATTTGACCCCCTCAACGTGCATAACTGTATATGAAATTTTGCACGCACGTTCGACCGCTCGAGCTCTACGACAACCTGTCCGAATGATTTCAATTATCGTCAATCTAGGGGGCGCTATAACCCAAAATATGAAAACCCTTTAAAGATTATCTCCTCCGAAACCGTACAATATTCCGGCTTCATATTTGGACAGATTATAGTGAATATCCAGCCAAACAAAAGTTATCAAAAGAAAAAGGCTAACTTGTCTAGTTTTTCTTTTATAAGCTGTCAAAGTTTGTCTTCACCTGAAACCATGTTCCGCTTAATTAGACCCCCTAAACGTCCCTGTATTTTGCTGAAATTTGGTACGCAGGTCTGGTCTGCTAAAAATTTCAATATTCTGAAAACAAATTCTGGAAAAACTCTATGGCGCCACCTAGGGACACAAAAAAATTGTATAAATCACCAAAAACCTCAGCTCTGCGCACAGGAATGTCGTGGAGACATGCAACCACCACTCACGCATTCGTCTGCTCGTGCTCTCCGAAAGCCTATAGAGGGATTTGAGCTATCTTATACCTAGGGGGCGCTATGACACAAAATATGAAAACTCTTTAAACACTATCTCCTCCTAAACTGTACAATATTCCAGCAAAGGAATTCCTCTGGCTTTCATCTTTGGTCACGGACGGCACTTGCTTGCCGACCGTTTGGGGGGCCGGGGCGAGGTCCCGCCCAATGCTGCTTGCAGCTTTAATTATTATTATTATTATTCTTCCCCGCACGTTTCACTTAATTTGACCCCCTAAACGTGCATAACTTTTTATGAAATTTGGCACGCACGTCGGGTCAAGCGAAAAATTCGATATTCTGAAAACAAAACCTGCAAAAACTCTATAGCGCCACCTAGGGACACGACAAACGCCAACAAATCACAAGGCCAACACAAAAATCCACAGCTCGTCGCACAGGAATGTCGTACAGACATGCAACCACCACTTACGCGTTTGTCTGCTCGAGCTCTACGAAAACCTGTCCGACCGATTTGAGCTATCTTCAATGTAGGGGGCGCCAAAACCCAAAATATGAAAACCCTTTAAACATTATCTCCTCCAAAATTGTACAATATTTTGGCGTCATATTTGCACAGATTATAGTGAATATCCAGCCAAACAAAAGTTATCAGAAGAAAAAGGCTAACTTGTCTAGTTTTTGTTTTATAAGCTGTCAAAGTTTGTCTTCACCTGAAACCATGTTTCGATTCAATTTTGCCCCCTAAACATGCATGTATTTTGCTGAAATTTGGTACGCATGTCCGGTCTGCTGAAAATTTCAATATTCTGAAAACAAATTCTGGAAAAACTCTATAGCGCCACCGAGAGACACAAAAAACTGTATAAATCACAAATAACCTCAGCTCTTCGCACAGGAATGTCGTAGAGACATGCAACCACCACTCACACGTTCGTCTCCTCCCCCTCTATGAGAACCTGTCCAACTAATTTCAGCTATCATCAATCTAGGGGGCGCTATAACCCAAAATATGAAAACCCTTTAAAGATTATCTCCTCTGACACCGTTCAATATTACGGCTTCATATTTGGACAGGTTATAGTGAATATTCAGCCAAACAAAAGTTATCAAAAGAAAAAGGCTAACTTGTCTAGTTTTTCTTTTATAAGCTGTCAAAGTTTGTGTTCACCTGAAACCATGTTTCGCTTAATTTGACCCCCTAAACATGCATGTATTTTGCTGAAATTTGGCACGCACGTTCGCCCGCTCAAGCTCTACGAAAACCTGTCCGATCGATTTGTGCTATCATCAATCTAGGGGGCGCTATAACCCAAAATATGAAAACCCTTTAAAGATTATCTCCTCTGAAACTGTACCATATTCCGGCTTCATATTTGGACAGATTATAGTGAATATCCAGCAAAACAAAAGTTATCAAAAGAAAAATGCTAACTTGTCTAGTTTTTCTTTTATAAGCTGTCAAAGTTTGTCTTCACCTGAAACCATGTTTTGCTTCAATTTCAACCCCTAAACGTTCATGATTTTGTTGAAATTTGGTACGCAGGTGCAGTCCCCTGAAAATTTGAATCTTCTGCAAAAAATATCTTGAAAAACTTTGTTGCGCCACCCAGGGACACAAATACTGAAAAAATCACAAATGGCCTCAGCTATTCGCACAAGAATGTCGTACAGACATGCAAACACCACTCACGCATTCGTCTGCTCGAGCTCTACAGACACCTGTCGACGAATTTGAGCTATCTTCAACCTAGGGTGCGCTATACACCAAAATATGAAAACCCATTAAACATTATCTCCTTCAAAACGGTAGAATATTCCGGCAGAGGAACTCCTCTGGCTGTCATCTTCGGTCACGGATGGCACTTGCTTGCTGACGGCACGGGGGGGCAGGGCGAGGTCCCGCCCAATGCTGCTTGCAGCTTTAATTATTATTATTATTTTTATTATTATTATTATTATTATTCCCCGCACGTTTCCCTTAATTTGACCCCCTAAACATGCATAACTTTTTATGAAATTTGGCACGCACGTTGGGTCATGCGAAAATTTCAATATTCTGAAAACAGATTCTGGAAAAACTCTATAGCGCCACCTCGGGACACGAAAATTTCAAAAATCACAAATAACCTCAGCTCTCTGCACAGGAATGTCGTAGAGACACGCAACCACCACTCACACGTTCGTCGGCTCGAGCTCTATGAAAACCTGTCTGCCCGATTTGAGCCATCTTCAATCTAGGGGTCGCTATAACCCAAAATATGAAAACCCTTTAAAGATTATCTCCTCTGAAAGCGTACAATATTCCGGCTTCATATTTGGACAGATTATAGTGAATATCCAGCCAAACAAAAGTTATCAAAAGAAAAATGCTAACTTGTCTAGTTTTTCTTTTATAAGCTAACAAAGTTTGTCTTCACCTGAAACCATGTTTCGCTTCAATTTGACCCCCTAAACGTGCATAACTTTACATGAAATTTTGCACGCACGTTCGCTCGCTCGAGCTCTACGAAAACCTGTCCGAACGATTTCAGCTATCGTCAATCTAGGGGGCGCTATAACCCAAAATATGAAAACCTTTCAAAGATTATCTCCTCCGACACCGTTCAATATTCCGGCTTCATATTTGGAAAGATTATAGTGAATATCCAGCCAAACAAAAGTTATCAAAAGAAAAAGGCTAACTTGTCTAGTTTTTCTTTTATAAGCTGTCAAAGTTTGTCTTCACCTGAAACCATGTTCCGCTTAATTTGACCCCCTAAACGTGCATGTATTTTGCTGAAATTTGGGAAACAGGTCCGGTCTGCTGAAAATTTCAATATTCTGAAAACAAATTCTGGAAAGACTCTATGGCGCCACCTAGGGACACAAAAAACTGTATAAATCACAAAAAAACCTCAGCTCTGCACACAGGAATGTCGTAGAGACATGCAACCACCACTCACGCATTCGTCTGCTCGTGCTCTCCGAAAGCCTATAGACGGATTTGAGCTATCTTATACCTAGGGGGCGCTATAACCCAAAATATGAAAACTCTTTAAACATTATCTCCTCCGAAACCGTACAATATTTCGGCTTCATATTTGGACAGAATATAGTGAATATTCATCCAAGCAAAAGTTATCAAAAGAAACACAGTAACTGCTGTAGTTTTTTTTTTAAGCTGTCAAAGTTTGTCTTCACCTGAAACCATGTTTCGCTTCAATTTTAACCCCTAAACGTTCATGGATTTTGCTGAAATTTGGTACGCAGGTGCAGTCTGCTGAAAATTTCAATATTTTGGAAACAAATTCTGGAAAAACTCTATAGCGCCACCTAGGGAAACAAATGCTGCAAAAATCACAAATGGCCTCAGCTCTTCGCACAGGAATGTCTTACAGACATGCAACCAACATTCACGCTTTCATCTGCTCGAGCTCTACAAAATCCTGCCTGACTGATTTGAGCTATCTTCAAAGTAGGGGGAGCTATAACCTGAAATATGCAAACCCTTTAAAAATTATCTCCTCTGAAACCGTACAATATTCCGGCAGAGGAACTCCTCTGGCTTTCATCTTCGGTCATGGATGGCACTTGCTTGCCGACCGCGCGGGGGGGCGTGGCGAGGTCCCGCCCAATGCTGCTTGCAGCTTTAATTATTATTATTCTTCCCCCCACGTTTCGCTTAATTTGACCCCCTAAACGTGCATAACTTTTTATGAAATTTGGCACGCATGTCGGTTCACGCGAAAAATTCGATATTCTGAAAAAAAAATCTGCAAAAACTCTATAGCGCCACCTAGGGACATGACAAACGGCAACAAACTACAAGGCCAACACAAAAGGCAGCAGCTCTTCGCACAGGAATGTCATAGAAACATGCAACCACCACTCACGCGTTTGTCCATTCGACCTCTACGAAAACCTGTACAACCGATTTGAGCTATCTTCAATCTAGGGGGTGCTATAACCCAAACTATGAAAACCCTTAAAACATTATCTCCTCTGAATCCGTACAATATTCCGTCTTCATATTTGCACAGATTATAGTGAATATCCAGCCAAACAAAAGTTATCAAAAGAAAAAGGCTAACTTGTCTAGTTTTTTTTTTTATAAGCTGTCAAAGTTTGTCTTCACCTGAAACAATGTTTCGCTTCAATTTTGCCCCCTAAACATGGATGTATTTTGCTGAAATTTGGTACGCAGGTCAGGTCTGCTGAAAATTTCAATATTCTGAAAACAAATTCTGGAAACACTCTATAGCGTCACCTAGGGACACGAAAACTTGCAAACATCCAAAATAACCTCAGCTCTTCGCGCAGGAATGTCGTGCAGACATGCAACCACCACTCACGCTTTCGTCTGCTCGAACTCTACAAAATCCTGCCTGACTGATTTGAGCTATCTTCAATGTCGGGGGCGCTATAACTCCAAATATGAGAAAACTTAAAACATTATCTCCTCTGAAACCGTACAATGTTCCGGCTTCATATTTGCTCAGATTATAGTGAATATCCAGCCAAACAAAAGATATCAAAAGAAAAAGGCTAACTTGTCTAGTTTTTTTTTATATAAGCTGTCAAAGTTTGTCTTCACCTGAAACCATGTTTCGCTTCAATTTTGCCCCCTAAACGTGCATGTATTTTGCTGAAATTTGGTACGCAGGTCCGGTCTGCTGAAAATTTCAATATTCTGAAAACAAATTCTGGAAAAACTCCATAGCGCCACCTAGGGACACGAAAATTGCAAAAATCACAAATAACCTCAGCTCTTTGCGCAGGAATGTTGTAGAGACATGTAACCGGCACTCTTGCGTTCGTCTGCTCGAGCTCTACGTAAACCTGTCGACGGATGTGAGCTATCTTCAATCTAAGGGGCGCTATGACCTGAAATATGCAAAACCCTTTAAACATTATCTCCTCCGAAACCGGACAATATTCCGGCAGAGGTACTCCTCTGGCTTTCATCTTCGGTCACGGACGGCACTTGCTTGCCGACCACGCGGGGGAGCAGGGCGAGGTCCCGTCCAATGCTGCTTGCAGCTTTAATTTTGTTTTGTTTTTTAAAATTTTGTACTTAATTGCCTAAATGTTTTCCCTATCTTTCCTGATGGCACACTGCAAATTTCCCCACTGTGGGATTAATAAAGCCTTATCTTATCTCATCTGATCTTCCACAAAGCAAATGAAACATTGCCTGGAAAGTTCATTCCAACATTGTTGTAAAAGGTCTCATAAATGCATTGTAATTGTAGCTTGCTTTCCTATTTTACAGGAAGAGTAAGAACTCTTCTGTCCAGTTCAGCCCAAAACAGTCTAAAACCGGCCCTAAACTAGTCCAAAGGCAGTCTAAAACCAGCCTAAAACAAGTCCAAAGCCAAGTACAAAACCAGTCTAAGACCAGCTAAAAACAGGCTTAATCTGATATTGACCAATAACAGATATATCAGTAGGGTGTAGAACTAGGGAAACTTTTTGTTCTTGTGTGTGCTAAGCTGCAAGCTAGTTTTTGAAATACTTTACTGGACAGTTGGTAAGCAGTGACCAATAATGGCCCAACTGTTATCCTCAGAAAGAATCAGAGGCTGCAGTTAAAAAAGGCTTGTTCCAACACTGACTGAGGTTTTGTCTTTCATTAACATAACTTGTGACAACTGCAGGAACTTTCACTTTCACCTTGTCCAGTTTCCTGCTTGTACCAGGACTACTTGAACTGGCTAAATCTGAATAAATCAAATGTACCCTCGCCTCAGTTGTGTACTAAAGCTTTTTTTTATTAGTTTGTCATCTAATACAGTTTTTTACTCTCCTCTACTGGTTTGTCTTTTATGATCAGCATCACTATACTTTAACTATTAATTTTCTTCTTATCTTATCTTCATTGGATCTGTTTTGTGATATTTTAACATCTTAGTTTTCTTCAGGGATCCCTGAAGGTATTAAATGATTACCGAAGTACTCAACGTGCTTCGAAAAAATATACCTATTTTTTTATTTCCAAGTTCGGCAAATATTTGTAAAATAAAGTTTTGTCAATTTAAATTAAATAGTGAAACTATGTAAAATAACAGTTAATTTATTATTCTAAATAACTTACCGTTTTCAATCTTTCTTTCTCCTCTTTCAATTTAAATATAAAAGATTTTATAGTCTGTTACTTTTACAGTCAATGTCTGTGATTATATTAGATATAAATATAAGCAGTCATTTAACAAAACTCAGGAAATATGTAACAAAACAATTAAATAGCATAACAGCGCCTGATGTTTCATGGCGAAGGATCAAACTTCCACATTTTGATAACTTTTGATCACTAAGGTCTGTTGTTGTATGTACTGGCAAAATCTGAGGTGATATAGAGTTATGTCCTTTGATTTTATAGCTCTTGAAAATGAGCAAAATCATCAAATTAACAGTCAATACAAAATGGCGCACTTCCTGATAAGTTTAGGATAATGGTGTTGCTGATTTTTTTTTGTTAGGCCTGACGTGCTACATGTGCCTATCAAATTTGGTAGCTCTAAGTGAAATCTGCTAACCGTAGTAGATGTTACAAATTTTCCAGGTGGCGCTATTGAGCCGTTTTGATGCACAACTGTTACTAACAGCAATTTACCTAAAATATCAAAATTTCCACCAGTCCTGGTGTGCACACATAGTTTTCGAGTATTTATAGTTTCAAAAAACGTGAAAATAATTCACAAACAAATTTACAATAGGGTCTTCGTACCCTTGGTGTTCGGACCCTAATAATACACACCCACCTGCTCTGAGAACTCCGCCACCAGTATGAAGTCTCGGTTGAACCGGGCTGAGGAGCTCCAGGGGTGACCGGCGGGTAGCAGCGGGACGGTGAGCTCCTCCGGGACGGTTTCCTGCTCCTCCGCCTCTCTAAAGCCCTCTCCGCCGGTGAAGGCAAGCAAGTCCGGTGACCCGATCATCTTTCCTCGGCGGTGGGTTCCGTCCACCGAGGCGCTCTGCTCTACTGCGCGGCACCAGCGAGCTGTACTGGCGGCGGACAATCTGCCATGACCCGGTGGTGACTCAGCTGTTCACTGGGGGCGCTCCGGCAGCAACAGGAGCACAGTGACACACTTGTCGCGCAGTTGTGTGCACACAGGAACCGATTCTGCAGAAAACTAGAGCCGTAAACAAGCAGCGCTTTCAGGAAAACACATCCAAGAAAAGTTAACAGAGAAGCGAAAGTGTCCTGCGGGCGGTAGTCACACGGCCAGCATACCTTTACCCTGGATTATGTTCCCTTTTCCGGCATATAGTGAGCCACGTTTCAGCCAAAACTTCTCTCTCCGTGTCGAGTATTTTAAAAGTAAACTAAGTACGGTGACGGACCGGAGCTGCACCGGACCGAGCTGCTGGCGTCAAGTCAGAGGCTGCGATCAGCAACTTCCGGTCAACAGCTTTAAAATTAAGACAGGCTTAGATAAGACTTTGTTATGGCGCTTTTCCATTAGGACCTACTCAGCGCGACTCGTCTGATTTGTGAGTTTTTCCATTATAGTAGGGAGGTTAAGCCCAAAAAATAGGCTTTTGACTTCAAGTCATGATGCAAAGGTCCCCTTTGCTATGGAAGTACCTACCTTAGGGTCATACAAATAAATTTATCCTAAGACACAAGTGAGATCACCTTTTGTATTGGAAATAAACACATTCTTTCAAAAATGGCCGCCATTGTGCCGAAAATCCTCTAGAGCCCATATCTTTGCTTCTGTTATAGATATAATGACAAACTTGGTGTCAAAGTGTACATTTTTGGGGTCAAAAAATCCAATAAAATAGGTTTCAAGTTTAAAATACCAACAGCTTTCCCTTTACCATGAAAACTGGGGGTAAAGATGCACATTTTACATAAAAATTGTGTCATCAGAGTGACTTTACTTATTGTTTCCTTCAAAAAGTTTTTTATTTAAGCAGTGCAACTACTTCTGTACATTACATTTGTCCTAAGCAGCACGAGTGTAGCACCCTCCCAGAAACAGGCATGAGGCACGAGGTCTTTAGTTTAAAACTGAGTTTACTCGATCCTTAGAAACCCGTGAGAACTCGTAGGCTGCCTTGCTCTAGTGAGGGTCTAAATCTTCCTCTTTGTCTTATCTTGTCCTTGTCTTGGTTTGTCCTTTATGTTCACCTGTTAATCTTTAGTTACTCTTAGTCTGCTTTCTTCTTCAGTTTACTTCTGTGGCGGACTTTTTTCTTTTTTTTTCTCCTGGCGCTTCAGGCCATTGGTGTTGCACTAATCAAAATACGGGCGGAAACAAAGGTATGGCGGCAATTAGTTCCGCACGCCATAAACTAAAACTGCTGATGAGAGGCAGTTACACTCCCACCAAAATCACTAGTGATTTCTTATAACAATGTACTGTAGCAAACAAACATACTGCATATAACAAAGTACGACTGAAACAAGGTTATTTAAGAACCAACTACGACAGAGAATGAGTTTTCAGATATTGGAGTCTTCAGTCTGCTTCCAATAGTGTGATCGTCTTCTGAATGGGCCTCTCCAGGTGAACAGGTTTTGAGATCCGCCTTCCCTTTTCATCCAGGGCTGGATCACTGATGAGCAACTTGAGCTTCCTCACTCGTCCATCACTTCCTGGGTAGACTTCAATAACCCTTGCCATCTTCCAATGGTTTCGTGGTGCAGAGTCATCCTGAAGGAGAACAATGTCATTGATTTTAGCATTTCTGCGATCTTTGATCCACTTCTGTCTCTGTTGTAGATTTAGGAGATACTCCTTTTTCCACCGTGCCCAGAAAGTGTTCGCAAGAAGCTGAACTCTGCGCCACCTTTTACGGAGGTATAGATCTTCTTTGACGAACTTTCCTGGAGGTGGAGCGATAATCGTGGATTTCATTGTGAGTATGTGATTTGGGGTCAGGGGCTCTGGACTTGATGAATCACTCAGGTGATCAGTGGTCAGAGGTCTGCTGTTCACTACTGCCATAACCTCATACAGGAACGTCTGAAGAGAGGAGCAGTCGAGCTGTTTGGCTGACTGTTCTAGAATTGACATCAAAACATTTCTGATGGTCCGAATTTGTCTTTCCCAGACACCACCCATGTGACTGGAAGCTGGGATGTTCATGACAAATTCGCATCCAAGTTCTTTGAGCTCCTCTTGATCTGTCTCCTTCAATGCTGTAACAAACTCATGTTTAGCACCAACGAAGTTTGTCCCTTGATCACATCTTATCTGACGTACTGCCCCTCTAATGGCAATAAATGAATGCAAAGCGTTAATAAAGGCATCTGTGGTCAAGTCGTCGAGCATTTCGATGTGTATCGCTCTGCAGCACATGCAGGTAAGTAACAGTCCATATCGTTTCAGCTCTTTCCTTCCTTCCTTGACGTAGAATGGTCCAAAGCAGTCCATTCCGCAGTAAGTGAATGGTGGAGCTGTTTCTGTTCGCTCTTGGGGGAGGTCTGCCATCCGTTGTTGCTCTGTGCATCTTCTGTACTTCCTGCACCTTGTACACTTGTAGATGTAAGATGACACTACCTTGCTGGATCCAAGGATCCATACACCGTTGGAGCGGAGCTCATTCATTGTCATTCCTCTTCCCTGATGGTGGACCTTCTCGTGATAATGCTTCACAAGTAATACTGATATGTGGCTGTGTCTCGGGAGCACCGCTGGATGTTTCACATGTCGATGAAGAACAGCATGAGTTAAGCGGCCTCCCACTCGAAGGATGCCCTGATCATCGAGGAATGGACATAACTTGTGCAGCTTGTTGGTCTTGTCCTTGATTGAGATCTCTTTATGATGTTGAAGGCACTGTATTTCTTGAGAGAAAGCTGCATCTTGAACCATCTTGATAATGACCAGCTCTGCTTCTCTCCTTTCCTCCAAACTACTAGCTTCACAAGACCTTAACTTGAGGCCCTTTTTTTTCTTGGCGAGGCGTTTGAGTCTGGCGATAGCTTTCACCATTCTCGTCCAGTCCGAGAACTTGTGGAGACGATCTAACAGTGATCTCACCTCTTTAGCCTGAGTGTCATGAACCTGAGCCCTTTTGAGCTCTGGATCATTGCCTGAGATCTCTTCCACCTTGACTTCTTCACTCGGTAGGTTCCTCTGCCACAGAAAGTCTGGACCGGTGAGCCAGTTCGAAGCTTGGAGCTGCTCAGCTGTGAGACCTCTTGAGGCATGGTCTGCCGGATTCTCCTCAGAGGCTACATACCGCCATTGTGCAGATTCTGTACTTTGCTTGATGCGCTCCACACGGTTCGCTACGAACACATGAAATCTTCGGGCTTCATTTTTTATGTATCCCAGTACAACCTTGGAATCAGTCCAGAAGATTTCTTGTGAGCAGTTCACTTCAAGTTCTTTCTTCAGCATGTCACTGGTGCGGACAGCTACTACAGCTGCTGACAGCTCGAGTCGTGGTATAGTTGTGATCTTAGTAGGGGCAACCCTTGATTTCCCCATGATGAAGGAGCAGTGGACTTCACCGGATGTGCTGACAGCCCTGAGGTAGGAGCACTCTCCATAGCCGGACACACTGGCGTCAGAGAAATGATGGAGCTCATAGTGTTGTACCTTGAAGTTTAATGGTATGTAGCATCTCTGTATCCCTACATCAGCCAAGTTTGGCAAGTCATGAAGCCAAGACTCCCACAGAGGTCGAAGGTCATCAGGTAAGATATCATCCCAACTGAGCTTGTCACGACACATTTGTTGTAGTATCTGCTTTCCCAACAGGATGAAGGGTGCCACAAATCCCAGTGGATCGAACACTGAAGCTACTGTAGACAATACTCCTCTTCGGGTGAGTGGACCCTTCTTAACGACCACTCTGAACTGGAACTTATCTGATGCCACACACCACTGCACGCCAAGTGCTCTCTCTATGTGTAGCTCACTGAGTGCCATATCTAGGTCTTTGGGAGCTACAGCACATTCTTCATTGGGAATAGTGGCAAGAACTTCCTTGCTGTTGGAAATGAACTTGTGAAGTCGAAGTTTGCCCATACCACAAAGCTCTCTTGCCTCCTTGATCAGCTGTATTGCTTGGCTTTGGGTTGCCACACTTGACAAGCCATCATCAACATAGAAGTTGGTCTGAATGAACTTAATAGTGTCTTCACTGAAGCGTCCTCGTCCTTCAGCAGCAAGGTGCTTTAGTCCATAGTTGGCGCAACCAGGTGAGGAAGCTGCGCCGAACAAATGGACCTTCATACGATAGATGGAAGGCTGGGCTTCAAGGTTTCCATTCTCCCACCAAAGGAAACGTAGGTAGTCTTGGTCATCCAAACATACATGAAATTGGTGGAACATGCGTTCTATATCACACATAATTGCCACCGGACCTCTGCGGAAACGACACAAGACTCCAACCAAGGTGTTCGTCAGCTCCGGGCCAGTTAGGAGATGATCATTCAAGGATGTCCCTTGAAACTTTGCAGAGCAATCGAACACGACTCGGATCTTGCCCGGCTTTTGTGGATGATACACCCCATGATATGGGATGTACCACACTGGAGTTTTCCTGAGGACTTCATCTGGGACTCTTTCTGCATCCCCACGACTTATGGTCTCCTCCATGAAAGCCTTGTAGTCTTTGAAGTATTGCTCGTTTCTTTTCAGCTTTTTTTCTAGGCACTTGAGACGATGGATGGCACATATCTTATTATCTGGTAAGTTGGGTCTTTCATTCTTGAATGGAAGTGGCATTTCAAAATGGCCATCATCCTTGTGTCTGATGCCTCCTTTCATCTTTGCCAGGAATCTGACATCTTCTTGGGAGATGTTTCCATCTTCTGACATTCTTTCAACAAAGTCAGATTCTAGCACTCTGACAATTTCTGCTGGTGAAACTAATTCCTTGATCTGTGTTCTACAGACGTAGTGCACTTCATGTGTGAGGTCTGAAGAGAACTGAGGATCTGGAACCACTTGCTTCACAATTACCCGATGACTGACTCCTATAGGGTCTCCATAGTCGATGCATGGGTTCCCATAACCAACCACACTCCAGCCCAAGTCTGTTCTCAATGCATAGGGCTGATTTTCTTCACCAGATACCACCTGTCGTGGAACAAGAGCTTGAGGACAATTGTAGCCAATTAGCAGGCCGACATCACAGCTTTGCTGAGGAGCAATGTCATCTGCAATGTGTTCAAGATGAGGCCATGCCTTAGCAGTTTCCGGTGTGGGAATGTGGTCTCTGTTTGCAGGAATGAATTCTCTTGAGTAGGTCACTGGCAGAGGAATTATTCTATCTGAGTAGAATCCTCTTACTTGTAAACCAGTCAGTTTCTTGCAGGACACTACTGCATTTCTTGAGGACATTGTGGAGAGCTTTAGGTGAACTGGTTCGTTTCTTGTGTGTAATGCCTTTGCTGTTTCTTCCAGGATAAACGTTGTGTCGCTCTGTGTATCAAGAGTGCATATACAAGAACTTCACGGTTTGGCTCACTTGCAGCTGACACCCACACAGGAATGATAGAGGATGTGTGAGTGTCTTTAACATGCTGGATGACTCTATTAGATGTTGCTTCATATGCTGTTCTTACTGTTCTATCTTGTGGGCTGTCCACATTTCTTTCTCCTGGTTTATGACTGTCTCTTACTCTGTCAGTTCTAGTTGATGTCCTTTTTTCTTTGATGCGGTTGTCGTGGAGACAAGTTGGATGCCTTTTCTCACATATATCACAGGTATTTCTGCTGTCACAGTCCCTTGAGCGATGGCCAGACTTCAGGCATCCGAAGCATAATTTCTTTTCTTGAACAAACTACTCGCTCAGTGATTGTCTCATCCATAAATTTATGACACTTCTGCAGACTGTGACCTGCCCTCTCACAATATCCACAATTGGTAGTGGCAGCCTTTTCATTTGAGCTGGTTGCTAGCACCTTTGCTCCAGGCGCTCTGCTCTTTAAAAGCTTTGTCCTTTCACTTTCACTTGGTTTTAGAGCATGGAGAGATGTTATTGGATTGCAAGCAATTTTGGCTTCGCGTGTGAGGAACTCCACAAACTGACTGAAACTTGGAAAGGTGTGACTTTGTTCTTCCACTTCTATGACCTTTCTATTCCATCTTGAGGTCAGCCAGTCTGGAAGTTTAGCAAGCATCTTCTGATTTTCATTGCAATCGTTAAGGACTTCAAGACCCCTAACCTGAGACATGGCAGCTTCACAGCTGCGCAGAAAGTCAGCAAATTCTTGAAGTTCAATACTGCCTTTAGAACTTATCCTTGGCCAAGCGTCGAGCTTGTCTCTGAAGGCCTTAGCAATGAGGAATGGATTGCCATATCTCTCCTGCAGAATAGTCCATGCTGCATTATAGGCTGACTCTGTATTCAGCAAGAAGTAGCTTTCTATGGCCTTCTTGGCAGGTCCACCGATGTATTTTCGCAGATAATAGATCTTCTCTTCAGCAGGTATGTTTTTCCTGTCTATGAGGGTTTGAAAGGAAACCTTCCAGTCATTGAATCGGAGTGGATCACCGCTGAAAGTTGTCGGCTCAGGTACAGGAAGGCGACTTGCGCTGATGGATTCTGCAAAAGCTCTAACAAGAGCTGTTGTGCTGTCTTCTTGTCTTAGAGATGTTAAATCTTGAGGTGGGGAGCGATGTTGTGGTAGGTTGTCTTTATGTTTTATTTCCTCTCTTTTTATTACAGGGACATGCTCATGGAGTAACTCATCTATTTCTTCCTCTGAACATATACTCTGCTCATATACTTGCTGTCTTGCTTTAGCAGCTTTTATCTTCTTAATTGTTTCCAACCGCTCTAACTGTCTGCGCTTCGCTTCTAATACTCTTTCTCTTTCAGCGTTTTCAGCCACTTGTTTTGCTCGTAGATCGGCAGCTTCAGCTTCAAGTCTTTGAATTTCCTTAATGTGACCTTCTTGTTCCAGAAGCACTTCTAAAGTTGCCTCATTGGCGGCCACTTCAGCAGCTGCATCTTGTCTTCTAGCGGATGACAGGCTTGAATGTCTGGATGTGATCTTTGAGTGACTTCCAGAATGAGCAGATGACTTAGTGTTGTGAGATCTGATACTTGATTTGTCTGAGGATGTAGACTTAAATACAGATTCTGTCTCTTTCACATCTTCATCACGCTTTTCTGTGTTCAAATGTCTTTTTGCAGTCTCAATGATGGTCCTTGTTACTGCTTCACAGGTGTCCACTCTGCGACGTGTGTCATTGTCAGGAATGTCATGGCGTCTTAAATCGTCATAAACAACATTCAGATTACTTGAGGCCTGAGTTACCTTTGTGATGTGTTCATGCAACTGGTCCCTTGAGCATTGTTCATGCAGTGCCTGCTTGGCATCCTTTGCAATAGCCTTCCACTTGTCATAGCACACAGTGAAGCGATTTGCAAATCTTCTCACTTGCTCATCATGCAGCTCTTGAGCCCGCTCTGTCAACTTGCGTGTTCGTTGTCCCCTTTGCAGCTCTTGTACTGCTTGTGCTGTTAGACTATCAGCTCCTTTGCCTTTAGTTGCTTGTGGTTGCTCACTTGTGCTATGTTGCTGCTTGTCATCACCATCTTCACCAGTCTCAGGAGAAAACTCAAACTCTGACATTGCTGGTTTACGTGAACCTTTTTTTTTTTTTTTTTTTCTAATTTTACCCTCTTTTTATTATTATTAGAATTAACTATTTCTTACAGTTGAGGAATTGCCTCGTACTGTGATACTTACGTTGAGTAAAGACAACAAAGCTTAGTTGATTATTGTTAAAGGAAATACGGTGACTGTGAAAATTGTGGTATTAAACTGATTTGTTATAGTCACATGAAACTTCTGATTTAACCTTTAAATCGCCAGAGGTAACAACGAAACAACATGAACACTGATATGGACCTTTTTGAATAGTTACTTAAGTAAAGTTAATTCACCTTCGATGCAGTAAATTATATGCTGACTTAATCTTGATACTACAAATATTGATAATATTTACAGTACCCCATTCATGAACACAATATCAAGGTCAGAGCAGTATTATCCTCAATGAAAGTCAATAACAACAAAGTGAATAAGGATCAATAAAGGAAATATAACACAAATATATTCTTTTCCTGTTCCTTATTGCAGTTCTAATTCCCAATGTGGCACCTGGATCTTCAGGGAGACTGAAGCTTCTTGAGTAGCGGTGTAGGCGATGTTATTATAGGCTAGGACAGGAAGTCATCTCCTCTCTCCCTCGCTCTCTGTCTTCTGGCACTGCGGTCCTCGTCTGCTCGTGCTCGAAGCAGTCGAGTTCTCACTGTAGCACCCTCCCAGAAACAGGCATGAGGTCTTTAGTTTAAAACTGAGTTTACTCGATCCTTAGAAACCCGTGAGAACTCGTAGGCTGCCTTGCTCTAGTGAGGGTCTAAATCTTCCTCTTTGTCTTATCTTGTCCTTGTCTTGGTTTGTCCTTTATGTTCACCTGTTAATCTTTAGTTACTCTTAGTCTGCTTTCTTCTTCAGTTTACTTCTGTGGCGGACTTTTTTCTTTTTTTTTCTCCTGGCGCTTCAGGCCATTGGTGTTGCACTAATCAAAATACGGGCGGAAACAAAGGTATGGCGGCAATTAGTTCCGCACGCCATAAACTAAAACTGCTGATGAGAGGCAGTTACAACGAGGTTTCAACTAGTCAAGAGTAGCATATGCTCAGATGCACCAGGGATTGTAACAGCTGTAGCAGCTGTTGAAGGTCCAAAGTGACAGGTTGACACTTTGAGGTTCATATGCCTTTCTCATGCATGGGCGGCTGGTCAATAGAGGGCGCTAGGGCGCCCCGCCCCCTCTGTCTCACATCATGTAGAGTCACAGCCCTTCCTTTAATAAAGGTTGATGCTAGAGGTACGGACCCGTACCCGTAGCATCTGTACACGAGGTACGGACATGTTAAGGTCACTGAAGAGCTGGCGATGGTTAACTACTATTTGCTGCACATTACAGGCAGTTTATATGAATGACTTTGAAGGCGAACATTGTATTATTTAACTAAAATACACCGTCTCCTCTCACACTTAACGTAGACAATGTAGTTTTTACGCTTTTAGACGCCGTGTCTAAATTGTTTGAAGTCCAGTTCCTATTAATTAGTTTACCACGTTCAGTGGTGGAAGCGGCTGACGAACTCCATTGCAAATGTTCCCATTTAATTTCGGATGCTAATTTACAAGATAAAATTAAGGATGTCGAATATGAAACAAACACTCGTGAATGGTGAGGAGCAGCTCTTTAATTCGGCATGAATTAAAAAAAAACCACAAACTCGATTTACTGTGATATTGTGAGATTTGTTTGTGGTGATGTAAATTAGCCATTCAACAGAGTCCGCTAGTGACTGTGACAGGGTCTGTGTTGACAGACGCAGAAAATACGTCAGGGTTTTGTTTAGGTTGTTAATATGTAATAGTCTGTCGCTACTTTTGAAGGTAAAAAAATACTTATAGTTTGCTGGCTGTTAGTTCCGCCATTCATTC
The DNA here is from genome assembly GCF_021347895.1 of Acanthochromis polyacanthus. Classification (NCBI taxonomy): domain Eukaryota; kingdom Metazoa; phylum Chordata; class Actinopteri; family Pomacentridae; genus Acanthochromis; species Acanthochromis polyacanthus. Next base: position 39,041,154 of record NC_067115.1, on the reverse strand, counting down.
CGCAGATTCACCTCGAATCACGGAAGCGCCTTCATCAGCGTCGCCGGCTCATTAATATTTATGTCCGTTGGATTACCAGCCAATCACGAAGCGCGTTCATCAGCCGGCTCATTAATATTTATGTGCGGCTCATTAATATTTATGTTAAGGGAAAGTGCCGTATCCGTAGGCCACAGGCTACGGGTACGGGTCCGTATCTGTAGACACTACCAATGGGGAAAGATGAGTGAGCCCCGGCCATATATGTCCACTATTAGTAATTGTAGATAAAGTCGGACGTTTCTAATCTGACTTTTTATTACATATTATACATTTTAGTAACTCTCTACAGGCTCTATTATCCATTTTGCTTGTTAAAACATAGGATATACATGTAAATGTAATTTTAAAACGTTTTATTAAAGGTAGTGTCTACAGATACGGACCCGTACCCGTAGCCTGTGGCCTACGGATACGGCACTTTCCCTTAACATAAATATTAATGAGCCGCACATAAATATTAATGAGCCGGCTGATGAACGCGCTTCGTGATTGGCTGGTAATCCGACGGACATAAATATTAATGAGCCAGCGACGCTGATGAAGGCGCTTCCGTGATTCGAGGTGAATCTGCGGAATGAATGGCGGAACTAACAGCCAGCAAACTATAAGTATTTTTTTACCTTCAAAAGTAGCGACAGACTATTACATATTAACAACCTAAACAAAACCCTGATGTATTTTCTGCGTCTGTCAACACAGACCCTGTCACAGTCACTAGCGGACTCTGTTGAATGGCTAATTTACATCACCACAAACAAATCTCACAATATCACAGTAAATCGAGTTTGTGTTTTTTTTTAATTCATGCCGAATTAAAGAGCTGCTCCTCACCATTCACGAGTGTTTGTTTCATATTCGACATCCTTAATTTTATCTTGTAAATTAGCGTCCGAAATTAAATGGGAACATTTGCAATGGAGTTCGTCAGCCGCTTCCACCACTGAACGTGGTAAACTAATTAATAGGAACTGGACTTCAAACAATTTAGACACGGCGTCTAAAAGCATAAAAACTACATTGTCTACGTTAAGTGTGAGAGGAGACGGTGTATTTTAGTTAAATTATACAATGTTTGCCTTCAAAGTCATTCATATAAACTGCCTGTAATGTGCAGCAAATAGTAGTTAACCATCGCCAGCTCTTCAGTGACCTTAACACGTCCGTACCTCTAGTACAGATGCTACGGGTACGGGTCCGTACCTCTAGCATCAACCTTCCCCATTGACTCTCGTTAGAACTTTGACATGCGCAGTTCGTTCCTCTTCAATACAAGAGATAGTAGACAGCAGGGCGCAGGCTGCCTGTGCTGAACTGTCGCTCATCTTCAGCAACACAGAGTTCAGGAGTTGCAATGGTGCTGTGGCTCTGTACCAGCTCTGAGCAACAATCTTCAGGACACCTCCTCAGAGACTGTGTCTCTCCTGAAGATCCTCATCACGACTCCAGTGACGACAGCTGAATCTGAGAGGTGCTCAGGGGGCGGATTGAACGTTATTTCATTTGGTCGTTTGACCGAAGGGCCGGTCCACATATGGGCCGGTGCGCTGGTATTTATTAAATAATTTTGTTTATTAGGCGCCCGACGCCCGTATAGCTCATCGGATTAAGCAGGCGAGCCATGTACAGGGGCTGGTCTCCAACGCAGCTGCCTGCGTTCGATTCCTGACTGGTGTGAAGCAGTCCACCACCGCCGAGAAAGGTGTGAAGTGAGCAATCGCTCGTATTTAGGGGAGCCTGTGTATAATTGACATTACGGTAATATAGAACTGCGGGAAAACTGCTAGTTTGCACAGACTGATTCCACCTCAGTCTTGTAGTAGACCACCCCAGGAAGACCCCCAATCAATTTGGGGTCAATCTGATGTGACATTTCAGAATAAAATGACTTTAAAATCTTCATATCTAGGAGTATATTATTGCAAAATTATGATTCATATTACAGGAAAACTCCCAGTTTTCACAGACTCATTCCACCTCAGTCTTGTAGTAGACCACCCCAGGAAGACCCCCACTCAATTTGGGGTCAATCTGATGTGACATTTCAAAATAAAATGCCTTTAAAATCTTATTATCTATAGTGTATTATGGCAAAATTATGATTCATATTACAGGAAAACTGCTAGTTTCCACAGTCTCATTCCACCTCAGTCTTGTACTACACCACCCCAGGAAGACCCCCACGCAATTTGGGGTCAATCTGATGTGACATTTCAAAATAAAATGCCTTTAAAGTCTTATTATCTATAGTGTATTTTGGCAAAATTATGATTCATATTACAGGAAAAGTCCTAGTTTCCACAGACTCATTCCACCTCAGTCTTGTACTACACCACCCCAGGAAGACCCCCACTCAATTTGGGGTCAATCTGATGTGGCATTTCTAAATAAAATGCCTCTAAAATCTAAAATTGAGTGGGGGTCTTCCTGGGGTTGTGTAGTACAAGACTGAAGTGGAATGAGTCTGTGGAAACTAGCAGTTTTTCTGTAATATGAATCATAATTTTGCCATAATACACTATAGATATGTGGCCCTTTGCTGCACGTCTTCCCCCTACTTCCCCCCCCATTTCCTGTCACTCTTCACTGCAACTATCACAATAAAAAGGCAAAAAAAATAAAAAAATAATTTTGTTGATTTATCCATAGGCGGCCGAATGGGATGAGCGTCCAACCATTCATCAGCCCCGTACAGGCACGCATGCCCACATGCGTCACACACACGCACGCTCAGCCCCGCACGGGCCCTGGAGGTGCTTCTCAACACTAAAAAGAATCAAGACCTTCCTCAGGAACACGGTGTCGCAGGATCGTCTTAATGCACTGGCCATGCTCTCTATGGAAAAGAAACTTGTCAGGGAGACCCCAAATTTTAACCATAGAGTCATTGAGAAATTTGCATGTCTCAAAGACAGAAGAGCAAAATTTGCATATAAAAAATAACACAGATGTAGAGGTGCTGGCTTTAATCTCTAAAATGTGAGGATTTACTTTTTTGCCATTTGATAATGTAAATAGAAATGTTAGTTGACACAAGTGGCACTTTAGACTGAACGCCTGATGATTTTCATATGTTCTGAAATCTGAGGAATTACTGTTTTTCTTTATGTTCATTGTAATTATTTAATGTTAGTTGACAGAAGCACTTTGGGCTCAAAGACTAAGATAAGATAAGATAGGTTTTATTTGTCACATGCACAGTTATACATAGTATAATGCCTAATGGTTTCAGTATTTTTTTTGTCAGGCAAAGTGACAAATTTTTATTGCCTTGATCTTAAATATGCAGATTTGCTGTTTTCTCATTGTTAATGTAAAAGTTAGCTCACAGAAGCACTGTCTGCTTTAAACCTTATAGTTCGTTTTTTTTTAAACAAAATGTCCAATGTTTGTTGGTTTCACAGGTATGGATTTGTTTTTGTTTATTTGAGTATGTAAATATAAATATGTTGTTCCGAAGCTTTTGCTGGACAGAAGAAGCACTTGGCACTCTTTGAAGCTGGAAAAATGAATTGTTTCTTTTTTTTACTTTTGAAGTAAAAAATAGATTTGCATATTTATACATTCTTAATTTGCTTAATTATAGAAAAGGAGATTTTAAGGGTTTGTGTGTACCATTTTGCTAGCTAGTTAGTTAGCTTCATTATTATACATATACACACAAATGAATTGCACTTTAGCTTATTTATCAACTGTTATTAAGTGAGTGTGTGTGGTCTGTTGGAAAGTCTGATACCAGCATGAAGGAAGGACCTGCGGTAACGCTCCTTCACACACCTGGGATAATCAGTCTGTCACTAAAGGAGCTGTCCAGTGCCCTCAGAGTGTGTCATGCATGGGGTGGGAGATACTGTCCAACAGGAATGTTAGCTTGGCTAACATCCTCCTTTCTCCCACCACCTACACTGGATTGAGGGGGCTCCCCAGGACAGGGAAGGCCGTCTTGATCAGCCAATCAAGTCTCCTTTTGTCAGCAGCCGTGATGCTGCTGCCCCAGCAGACTACTCCATAAAAGATGGCTGATGCCACCACAGAGTCATAAAAAGTCTTCAGGAGTGTCCCCTCGACCCCAAAAGACAGCAGTCTCCTCATTAGACAGAGTCTGCTTTGACCCTTCTTCTAAAGTGCTGTGGTGTGGTCTGACCAGTCCAGTTTATTGTTCAGGTGAACACCTTATACTTACATGAGTCCACTCTCTCCATGCCCATGCCCTGGATGTTCACCAGTGGTGGGGGTGTGTGACTGCGTCTGTGGAAGTCCACCACCAGTTCTTTGGTCTTTCCTGAGTTGATCTGGAGGCAGTTCCACTGGCATCAGTCCACAAAGTCCTGGTTCAGTTCTCTGTACTCCCAATCATCATTATCTGAGATGAGACCGACGACTGCAGAGTCATCAGAGAACTTCTGCAGATGACAGCTGACTGAGTGGTCCATGAAGTCTGCAGTGTACTGGGTGAAAAGAAACAGAGCCAAGACCATTCCCTGTGGGGCCCCTGTGCTGAAGACCACCATGTCAGACTCACAGTCCTGTGTCCTCACAACCTGTGGTCTGTCTGTGAGGTAGTCCATTATCCTACCCAAGAGGTGGTGATCCACCCCTGTGACCTCCAGCTTGTCCCTCAGATGAACCGGCGGAATCGTAAAAACACTGGAGAAACCAAAGAACATGATTCTCGCAGTACTTGCAGGCTTCTCCAAATGGGACAGAGCTCTGTCCAGGGGGAAGATGACAGTGATTGCAATCATGTTTTTTAAAAAAAAGCTGTACATAAGATCCAGAACCCTCCTGAAGTGGTGCGAGTCACTATGTAGTGCAGGTGATCAGTTAAAATCCTGCCATGTAGCACAAAAGCTGCAGAAATGCTGTAGCATCACAGAGGCTACTTCACCCATCAAAATCATACATGTTGCCACTGTTCACAGAGTTGCCTACCAGCCCCACTATAGCTTAGCATGCAATGAAAGTTCTCAGACAAACAATCAGCTACCGTAGTCCAGGTCAGACATCCATGCTCCAGAGATTTGTCCCGATGCTCTGTGGTGTATTTGAGGACAACATCCCAACTGTGGATGCTGCACAATTCTCCCTCTTCTTTCACAACGGAAAAGATTTTCACCACGTTCCACCAAGTAGTGATGCACTCCATCAGCACCTCCTTCAAGTAGCTTGTCAGATAAGAAAAAATTGTGTATGGAAATAATATAAATATGGCTAAGAATAATGGAGGGCCTTAGTATCATGAACCATGTTTCTCTTTAGAGTGGACATGTATGGGGCAAGGCACTCGTCCAACACCATGTGACAATTTTGCTGTCTCTATGGGGATGGCAGCAGGGTTCCCCAGACTCTCCACCAACTCCTGTCTACACTACAACTGCCACTATTTCAAAGGACTTGCCAGATCTTGTCATGTGCAAGTTTAAGACTGGCTGTAACGCACCTTGCAAATGCTGCATGCAGAGGATGCTTTGCATGTCTTTCTGTAGATGTCATGGCTTATGTTCCTAGCTTGGAAAATCCAAACTGAATCTCCATGTAATCTCCTATCTCCATGTTAGGAGATACAGGAGAATCAGTTTGGCATTGGGTGAGTTGTAGCCTTTTCAAAAATAAGTGTTGTACTTGAGAGTACCCCATGTATTCGCAGATTTTTGTGACAAAAACGGCAGTAATCATTCAACCGCGACGCTTTCTCGGCTGCATCCGTGTTACGCTGATTGGTTGGCTGATTGAACGAGAAGTTCAAGCTGCATTCATTAGCTCCTCCTTTTTGAAATCGTCTCCTATCATCACAATGCCAGACTGCCTTTATTTGTATTTATATTAATACATAAATAAAGTCAGTCTGGATTTTCCAGGCAATTATGTTCCCACAGTTGTGTAGACATCTAAATAGACAATCATCTTTGTGATGTATTTACACTAAGCTATTAGTCTTCATCACTAAAAAATTGTAGGTATGGCATTGCCTACTTATAAAATGTGAACATACACTCATGGAAATATATGTTAGACCAGCCTTGTTTTCCTCAATTTCTTGTTCATTTTAATTCCTGGTACCACTAAAGGTACATTTGTTTGGACAAATATAATGACAAAAACAAAAATAACTCATGAGAGTTTAATTTAAGAGCTGATATCAGACATGTTCCATGATTTTCTTGACAATAATCAAAATCACTTCAGTTCTTCCATCAATAGCTATGGCATTGTTCTGTCAAAAACAGCTTTTAGGATTCCTTGTTTTCTTTTCTGTCTGTTTTAGTCCCATGATCCACACAGGAGTTAGTACTGATCCATAACCATTGTTTTTGATGACTGCAGCCATGCATTTTGGCATGCTCTCTACCAGCTTCTGACATTGTTCTGCTGTCACAGCAACCCATTCCTGTTGATTCCGTGGTCTGTGTCTCCATCCAGTGGGGCCATTCAGGTACTACAGATACAGATTTCCTTTCTCTTCATCTAGTAGAGCCACCCCAGTACTATAAAATGAGATTTCTTTTATCTATAAAACATTTCTTTTTATAGATAAAAAGCAACATATATGTGTATATATATATGTGTGTGTGTGTGTGTGTGTGTGTGTGTGTGTGTGTGTGTGTGTGTGTGTGTGTGTGTGTATGTGTCTTGCTATCATTGTGGGGACATACCATTGACTCCCATTCATATCTAACCCCTAACCCTTACCCTAACCGTAACCTTAACCAAACCCTAACCCTAACCAAAACAATGGCTAATCCTAAAGAAACGTTTTTGCACTTTTACTTTTTTCAGTAACAACAACATGTGTGTGTGTGTGTGTGTGTGTGTGTGTGTGTGCAGCACCTGAAAACCAAACACAAAAACACAGAGTATTACAATTTTTTTAAATTGCTAACAAGCATTGGGCGAAACTGAACACACGTCTCAAAATAAGCTCATTCAACCACAACACCAGCGAATAGTCTCACTTTGGAAACAAACACCGTCAGTCTGAGCACACTGAACTGCAAAATACTAACAACAGAGAGCATTACATGAAATAAGGTTTAATCTTTCAAATTTGAATGATTTCTTTTTAGATAAATCAATATTTTATTATAAAATAAGATCTTTGAACTTTGAGTGTTCTAAATTATTGTAATGGTTTGCAACAAGAATGAATCAGGGAATGCAGCCGTTTACTTCAACATTTACGTATTTTCTCTGTGCCTTTACATGAAACTTTGGGACCTTACAAAAAATAAAATTTACTGTAAACAAAAAAAATGTAGAATCTCAGAATTCAGGGGGCAGAATAGAAATGAAGAGATAAAAGTCAAAAACCAACAACATGTACATGTATACTGTAACAATCACACCCTGTCGTCTGCATTTGGATTTATGTTTCCATCCATTACATCTGATGTCTTCTCTGATGCATTGTGGGTAGAACCTTTTTGAGTGTCTCCTTCTATGTGGTTTCTGAAGAGACCAAACACAGATCACCTGAATCGGTTTTCAGGTGACAGCTACACTCAGCTCTGTTTGGAATTACATAATTTTTTAAAATGTATTTTTATCGTCAATACTTTGATATGATTTTCAACAGATTTCAATGTGGCTGCAGCAGAAATTCCCCGTGTTTTTCCCCATCATTCTGTTTTGATTGTGTTTTGAACTGTTTTGAACAAAGTGTGTTAGCATTTTAAAAAATGTGCTGTAAAAGTCTAATGTTTTGCAGGTGGTGAACGAGTACCTGAAAAAAGAGTTCATGAATTTTGGTGACTGTGGTCACTGAATGCATTTTGTGTGAAAGCAATGGAAAGTGATTCACAGTTCGGTCCACATGGACTGCTGTTTTGCAGACCGTGTTAAGAGTTTTGAACATGTGACTTCAGTTTGGACCAATGCATGTTAGCAATCGAAAAAAACTGTAATTTAATTTTCAATATTTTGATATGATTTTTCAATCGAATTCAATGTGGCTGCACCTGTTTTTCCTCCCCATCATTCTGTTTTGATTGTGTTTTGAACAAAGTGTGTTAGTATTTGAAAAATGTACTGTAAAAGTATAGTGTTTTGCAGGTGGTGAACTAGTAACTGAAAAAAGAGTTCATGAATTCTGGTGACTGTGGTCACTGAATGCATTTTGTGTGAAAGCAATGGAAAGTGATTCACATGGACTGCTGTTTTGCAGACTGTGTTAAGAGTTTTGAACATGTGACTTCAGTTTTGACCAATGCGTGTTAGCAATCAAAAAAAAAACTGTAACAATAAAAATACATAAAAAGGATTATGTGACTCCAAACACAGCTCAGTGTAGCCGTCAGCTGAAAACTGATTCAGGTGATCCCTGGTTGACCTAATCAGAAATCGTATAAAAGGAGACACTCAGAAAGGTTCTACCCACACAGATGTAATGGATGGAAAACATGAGGCCCCGAATTCTGCCTTCTTTTTGTTTACAGTAAACTTTAAATTTTTTGTAAGGTCCCAAAGTACCAATGCAAAGGCACAGAGAAAATACGTAAATGTTGTTGAAGTAAAATGCTGCATTTACGATTCATTCTTGTTGCAATATATCACAATAATTTAGAACACTCCAAGTGCAAGGATCTGACTTTATAATAAAATACCGATTTATTTAAAATGAAATCATTCAAACATGGATGATTAACATTTCTTTCACATACTGCTCTCTGTTTTTGGTAGTTTCTAGTTCAGTGTGCTAAAGAGTGACAGTGTTTGTTTCCAAAGTGAGACTATTTGTGGTTGCATGAGCTTATTTTGGAGACATGTATGAAGTGTTTTGTTGGTGTGAAACAGTTTCGGGGATAAGATGAACTGTTTAGCTGAGATGCATGATGGAAATGCAAGCTGCCTTAAAGGGATAGTTCGGGATTTTTGACATTTTTGACTTTACGAGCAGTAAACAAAGTGAAACCTGCGCGGCTGCCAGCTGGAGGCAGCGCGGAGTGATATGAAGGGAGAGAAAATAGTGCCAAGCGTTTACGAGGTCTGACTTTTTCGTGGACAACGGTTTTGTAATGCAAATATATCACTCTTTCGAACACATATTGGTTTGAGAAGAAAACGCTTTATTTTCGTGACCCCAGCAAACTTACCAGACTACCTTCGGACCAAAATCGGACAGGATCTCTGCTCACTGGACGCTGTCGGCAGTAAGTCTGTGTGAATGAACAACACTGCTGACGGGGATGCAGATTAATGTCAAAAATCCCGAACTATCCCTTTAAGAGTTTTGAACATGTGACTTCAGTTTCGCCCAATGCTTGTTAGCAATTAAAAAAAAAAAACCTTTTGTCATTCAGCCTTTAAAATTGCACACCATCAATATTGGGGCCATTTTACGGTAAATCTTGAACCAAAGGTGAAATGTGAAGGAAATAATGTTGAACTGGTATAACAATGATTATATCTGAATGTCAAATCCTGTTTGAAATTTTAAGAGATCAGAGAGCAGCAATTCCACCCTAGTAGTGCTTCCAAAATTAAAATTCAAACCATCTCACATTGGATGACTTTTCAGCTTTACTTATTGCTGGTGCCGGATTTTCCAGTTGTCTAACTGTAATTCTTGTGGCTCTTGTATGTACTAAAGGAGAGAGTGTTCAACTAATCTAATTCGTGTCTAATAAACACCAACCAGAAGAGTTGACAAAAGCACTCTCAGCTAAACCTTTCTAATTAAGAGACATTGTCTTTTGCTGCTCTATTCCAGGCCTCCATTCATTTCCGCACAGTTCGGGTGTGTCAGCTTTGGCCACTGGTTGTAGAAACTGTGCCTTCTTCCTCTCAGAGCACATTTCCTGTCCATGACAGCTCCTCTCTGGGGAGTGACACTCCTTCTAGTCTGGTGAGGTGAGAACAGAGCCCAGAATACACTTCTCACACAGCAGCACAGCAGACCATATTCAGGGCCAAAGAGACTAGAGTGTCACCTTTTCTTGACCTTGTGTGGACTTAGTTGCTCTCAGCATGTAGGGTCCGGTTCTAAAAAATAAAAACTCTTTGCCACAATGCAGTCATGGCAGCCAACAGTGGACAGACAATGACACACACATCAGCTGAGGGAGGCTGACTGATGTAACAGGCTGGGTTTAGATACAGGTGACAGTCAAAATACTCTCACTCAATGACTATTGTGCAGTGGTTATATAACAGTCATGAAAATAAAGCAATTTAGTGAGTCATTAATCACTGCCAGACATAAAAACCTGTAAAATAACGTATCAAAAAATATATAAATAAATAAAAAAGACGCCCAAAGATCAAAGGCATTTTTGTTCTTCCATATAAAAGTAATTCTGTTGAAGAGTTTCTGCATGCCACATGAATGCCCTTTCTGATTTTCAAAAGAGAGGGCTCCAGGTAAAGTTAATTCATGCCAGGGAAGACAAGAAAGAAGCTTTTGTGCAGGCAGCAACTGTAAGACAGACCAACCACAGCTTCACCACAGGCCTGGAACGGGCCGGTACAGCCCGGGGCTCCAGCTGATCACCGGGTCACTCACTCACCCACTCACAACCCCCAACCCCCCCGCCGCCACAACACACTGTGACCTCTCTTCTTCGGTATGACTGCCTCGTGTAATCACCGAAACCAAAGGCCAAAGAGACAACAGAGCACTCACGTATAGATGACAGCGCACCTCGACGGCAATCACCACAGCTGGACAGCCACACCAGAGAGAAGCAGGCGCACCCAGTAGCGCTGCCACGCTGAGCCACAATGACAACAGGAAGACCGGAAAACACCACTGACACGCACTGAGTTATATATGGCGCGTAGTACTGCCCAGCAGTCCGAATTCCCCCGACCGACTGGCTGACACCGGTGGATTGGAGGATAGAGAGGAGACCGACAGAGAGATGACAGACGGGAGGAGGCACCTGTGTGGAAGACAAAGGTTCAGCAAAGTGATTGATTGTGTCTGTCTCTGAACTCCTTCTCAGATCAGCTTATCCGGGGGATGGTGTTTACTCAAGGATAAGGGATGATACACACCGTACTAGACTTATAGTATCATACAGTCAAGACAAGACACGGGCACAACACTTGTTTTCTTAAAGTACTTGTGTGTGCGCCTGTGCAGCTCTCTGCATGTCTAAAGTCTACACTTATTGTACGTTCATCCTCATGTTTGCACCTTTTATCTCGGGAACTACATGAGATAACCATATTGTGGTTGGTGTTATTTTAATCATTTATTCGGTTTTATTTCAGAGCTTTGATCACCATAACTATTGCACACTCTGTATGCCACATTTAAGAAATGAGAAAACAAATAGACCAAAAGGGGAAAAAAAGAAAAACCTTTACATTGTGGCAGTAGCTCAGATCTTCTGTTTACTTACCACTAACATCATGGCCAGATGCAATTTGACCAAAAGGTGACAGTGGACACAAATTTCTATGTGGCTGAAACTCGAGATCATTTTATCGGCTGCACGACCACCATACATCACCTCTCCATGGACACACAGAAGACACCTGTATGCTTCTCTCTGTTGACTTGCTTCCGGACGATTTATAGCTATGTGTGTGTGTGTGTGTGTGTGTGTGTATGTGTCTGTGTGTGTGTTTGGCTGTTTGTTTGTTTTGCTCTAAAAGAATATATTCTCCCTATGTCTTCTTATTCTTCTTTGGAGGGACAGGCGCTCCAGGTTACAGTTTTTTTCAATTGCTAACAAGCATGGGTCCAAACTGAAGTCACTTGTTCAAAACTCTTAACACAGCCTGCATTTCCATCATGCATCTCAGCTAAACCGTGAATCTCATCCCCAAAACAGTTTTTCACCAACAAAACACTTCATTCATGTTTCAAAATAGACGGCTTGCAGTGTTTACTAACACAAGCATCATCATCGGTATGCGCGTGCAGACCTGGTGCAGAAAGACAATGGCACAGCCGAAACTTATTGTTAAGAAATCATACCTTGACGAGCTGTCACCTGCCGATCGTACCTGTTACTTAAACAAGTTGACACTTAGTACAGGTACGTAACTACCGGACCCGTACTCATTGCCGCAACAAGAGTGGTTACGGGATATAAGGCAATGGCCTAATATTCAGTGGCCGGACATCTATTAATCAACTCGCCAAGCGTTTACATGAAAGAGAATTTAAAGGCATACAAATTCCTTGATGCTGTTAATTTTGTGCTTTGCGGTCACGTACAAGAACTCACATACAATCCAGTATCAGAAACGTGGTGTGAGTGTACAAATTACCTGTCAATTTTGTTCTTAGCTTTGGTGCTGTTGGCACTGTCATGCCTGTGAGGAAATACCGAAGGCACGAAATCAGGACTGTCTGAATCGTCAGATGCACGACCTGTTAAAATTGTATTTATTATAATTATTAAAGTCCCGTAAAACAAAATAACAAGGCTAAGTCAACAAACATATTCATTGCGGTAATGACAAAACACCCTATTATCGCTCACATGCACGATAATGATATAAAGCACTATCCACGGGATCTTTTCTCTACATATCAAATTTTTATATTGGGCGATGTAACATTTCCATGATTTTAAAGGATTTTACAAATATAAATCAAAATTGAATGACCGTTTACCTGAAATGAAATGTGCACCGCAAAGCCGTGCATTCTTTATTTGTGCCTCCGACCAGTTATCCCGGTTGATCGCACGTAGCCACTCACATCTGTACATCTGCAGACGTTTGCGTTTCTTATGAGGACGTGGTGGAGTTTCGGGGTTAGACATTTTTAAATGTCCCAGTGTAGTGCGCAGCAGTCTGTAACTGGCAACTTGGAACAGGACTGTGCAGGAAGGCAAACAAAGACGCAGACACTGGCTTCTGAGGTCTAGCCGCTGTATGTCACGTCGGGTCCTCACTACGTAGGTCCTACTAAGATGAAATTGTAATTCATTATACAGTTTTGATGACTGTGTGACAGACGTTTATGATACATTTATGAAAATACGGAACAAGTCAATACGGGACGCAACAATTAATTGTCAAATAAAGGATAATTACGTATTTTACGGGACGGGTGGCAACCCTACCTCCAGGTACTGAATAAAATTTTAAATGAGGGTTCTCTTTACTTCGATTCTGACAGCCAACAGCACAACAAGAACCTATTCGAGCTTGCAATATCACGCGTTGGCTAGGTAAACAAGCTTTGTTCTGCACTGGCTCTGCGCGCGCAGCTGCCTAATTAAGTATGCATACGTCATGTGAAATCCATCTATAAGCTCATTCAACCACAACACTAGCAATTAGTCTCACTTTGGAAACAAACACTGTCACTCTGAGCATGCTGAACTGCAAAATACTAACAACAGAGAGCATTACATGAAATAATTTTTAATCCTTCAAGTTCGAATGATTTATTTTTAGATAAATCAGTATTTTATCATAAAATAAGATCTTTGCACTTTGAGCGTTCTAAATTGTTGTAATATATTGCAATATATTACAATAATATATCGAAAAAAAACTGTAAAAGAGGGCACATGGAGCATGAATTTGAAACACTCCTTCCAATATAACTGAACTGTAGCTAAATTGTACCAACCCATTTTCATGACGAATGGAACCTAGAAGCAGAGGTGCAATGCTTATAGTTTTTGTTCGATTGCTAACACGCATTGGTCCAAATTGAAGTCACATGTTCAAAGCTCCTAACACAGTCTGCAAAACAGAAGTCCATGTGGACCGAACTGTGAATCACTTTCCACTGCTTTTACACAAAATGCATTCAGTGAGCACAGTCACCAAAATTCATGAACTCTTTTCTCAGTTTCTAGTTCACCACCTGCAAAACACTAGACTTTTACAGCACAGTTTTCAAATGCTAACACTGTGTTGAAAAGTGTTAAAAACACAATCAGAACAGAATGACTGGGAAAAACACATGGGGAATTTCTGCTGCAGCCACATTGAAATCTATGGAAAATCATATCAAAAATATTGACAATAAAAATAAATGAAAAGATTATGTAATTCCAAACACAGCAGAGTGTAGTTGTTAGCTGAAAACTGATGATGGTTTGCTTTCACATACGTAAACCTCTCATTGGCCCATACAAGACAGAGAGACTCATTTCTTTTTTAGATGACCTTCATACTTACTTACTCTTATTATTAAAATCCTGTACTTATAAGTACAGGATTTTACCCTTACATGTTAAGTCTACCATAGCGCACTTTTCTGCAAAGCCATGTAATTCAGTGTACCTTTCTAAAATATTTCTGATGCAGTGCAAGTAAGGGCTGCTTCACAATGTGGATTTATTTCGACACTGGTGCACATCTCCAACATTATTCTAAAAATAAACCCAACAACAACAACAACAAAAAAATAAAGTGGACGGTGGCCCTCGAGGCCCAAACATCAGACCGGTCCACCGGGACCTGTTCAGGCCCTCCTGTTTAGTCACTCCGGGCCTGATTGTAGTGCAGAACGGACAACAGTGCTGCGTGGCACAAAGGAAGAAAAGCGCACAAACAAACAAATAAAAAAAAAACTATCAAACTATGTGATTGTATAGAAATATCCCTGATATATCATGACAACTTGTTCAACCGTTTCCATCTAAATGGTTAAGTGAGGAATAAATGGTTAAATGTTGTTGCAAGGGTGAGACTATCCAACAGAGACCCATTCTAATATATTTTGATCAATATGACAAATGCGGCTGATAATGTAGGACTGTAGAACAAGAGCAGAAAAAGTGTAAAGAACCATTTGTACGGATGAACTGAAGCATGTGCGACTTGTTCAAAGAGAAATGAGAAACTGCTTTATGTATTAAGTGACACAGTGAATGTTCAGATCGTACAAGCGGTTTTGAGAATTTTGCTTCCGATCTGAGTCTGAACAAACATAAATAACTAAATAACAAGACAACATGGTCATCAATATCCCCGGCCACATGTGATGTCTATGAGTCTCTATCTAAAATATTGATCAAGGGCCATAACTCTGTTAAATATTATCGCACAGGTCTCATTTTCGAACTTGCTCAAGGTGTCCATGGTGTGAAGCTACACACCAAATTTCGTAATCCTAGCTGTAATAGTTTCCGAGAAAAAGTGTCCCCTTCATGTCGGACGGACGGACGGACGCACGTGCTTCCGTGCACAGACGCACGGAAGCATGGACAGACGGACGGACGGAGGCCAAACCTATATCCCCCTTTTCCAGTTCGTGGAGGCGGGGGATAATAACCACAGCATGAAACTACAAACAGTAGGTTTTCCACATGTTGCATGTTTTTCATCGTTCTTGTGAAGAAACAGACACGGTAATCCCTGTGATAACATACACGCATAGCCTAAAATGGAAAGAAGTATGTAAAATTAACAGCAAAATGCTGTAAAACACAACGGAGAAAAACTTTAAATAGATAATACAATCAAGCAATGTTAAATTTGCAGTAATATTTTGTAAAATGAAAAAACAAATAAAACTGTAATTTTTAAAGTAAAAACATGTGAATTGAATCACGTGTTTGTAAATTTTACAGACAATTGTAGGTTATACAGAGAATATCTGTAATACAAAAACATTACAATACGGTTAAATACACAATATGAGAGCATTAAAATAAGGGATATTTTATGTAGAGCAGCTTTTTTTGACAGAAAGAAACCGTATAAAATTTAGTAAATCATTTTACTTTTAGGTAAGATTAATTTTCACAGAAACTGTATAGCATAAAATAAATATAAAGGTAAAATTTAATGGTTTAGTGTGCACACCAACATAATTTTTCCTGTAGGTCTTTTTGCCCCGCCTTCAGTGAATGTAACATGATATGAACGATTTAAATCAGTGACTAATTTGTGTCTCTCACAAGCTATGTTCAGATTATAATAAATAATTAAAAAACGACCTATCCTACATTGGAGAATTTTATCTTATACAGATAAAGCAGCATTAAAATTTTGCATCTTTATAATTAATTTAACTATTTCAAAAATGTAACTTTATAGCTGGCCAGCATTGGCCAAATCTGTTCTTAAAAGCAGATTGTGTGTATATACATTTAAGTGGTACACTAAGCTATTCCTGCAATCTTCATCTTTTCCTTTCAGCTTTTTCATTCAGGGGTCGCCACAGTGAATCAATTGCCTCCATCTAACCCTGTCTTCTGCATCCTCTTCTCTCACACCAACTACCTTCATGTCCTCTTTAACCACATCCATACACCTCCTCTTTGGTTTTCCTCTAGGCCTCCTAGGAAGTGGGAAACTCAGCATCCTTCTACCAATATATTCACCCTCTCTCCTCTGGACATATCCGAACCGTCTCAGTCTGGCCTCTCTGACTTTATCTCCAAAGCATCTAACATGTGCTGTCCCTCTGATGTACTCATTCCTGATCCTATCCATCCTGGTCACTCCCAAAGAGAATCTCAGCATCTTCAGTTCTGCTACCTCCAGCTCTGCCTCCTGTCTTTTCCTCAGGGACACTGTCTCCAGACCAAACAACATGGCTGGTCTCACCACAGTTTTGTAAACCTTTCCTTTCATTTTAGCTGAAACTCTTCTATCACACATCACACCTGACACTTTTCTCCAGCCGTTCCAGCCTGCCTGTACACGCTTCTTCACCTCTTTTCCACACTCTCCATTGCTCTGGACTGTAGGAGACACTACGTAATATAATTGTACTCATTCTGGGCACCACCCTAGATTCCTAGGGAATTAATTAATTAACATTAATTAAAAATTTATTAATTTAAATTGGATCAGTCTTATATCTTAAAGGCTTGAATTCTCGGTTAAAATTGACCCTCATTCTTGCACAACAAAACACACACAGGCTTTAATTTGGTCTAAATGAAAGCATTTATTTGCTATTCTATTGGATAAACAAGTGAAATCCTATATACAGTGCCCTGTGATGTGTGTGTGTGTGCATGCGTGACTGCGGGTGTGTGTGCGTGCGTGCGTGTGTATGAGAGATGTGGGTGTGTGTGGTTAGATCCTATGTGTGTGTGTGTGTGTGTTCAAATTAGCATATTGAGACCAGAAATATGGTGAGGGAGGCCAGATAGCTAGCCTGACTAGATAACGGTAATTTGGACTAAAATTAAGGATTTGTAAAAGAATAAACAGGCGGATTCAATTAATCAAGCGGTTAGTACATCACCCAGATCAGGCAGAGCAAACTCAGCTGGATTTACTGAAGTCGAACCATCAGAGGCTGGGACACAGAGGGTGCCTGGATGGTCTCACAGCGAGCCGGGAAGGCCTTGCTTCCAAGACGCTGTGTGTCACGATGGCAGCCACAGGCGTCCTGCATAGGTCGATCGGTTCGGTTGAAAGGAGATCTGATCCAGCAGATTTCCGGTGTCCACAGCTGAATGAAGCCGGGTTCGGTTGAATGCCGCTTGATTTGAAATGATGGCTCTCAGGCTTTAGCAGGTGTTAGCCGAGTGAAAAAAACGGAAACTAGAGAGAGAGCCGCCAAATTAAGAGAAGGAAATGCTGGTTCTGAATCGATTCTCCGGATCAAACAAATAAAATTCGGCTTTGGATCGTGAGCAAACGTCGAGCTTAATGTTACAAAAGTTAAGAGATAAATAGTTAACACATTGAAGGGAAGAGAACTTAAAAAGATATAAAAACGCGCTTTAGATGAAAAAATTAGGAGACCCTGACGTGCAGTCTCCAGAGAGTGAAAAAACAGGAAGTGAGCGAGGTGGGGGCTGCTTAGGCTAGAGTGCCTGTATAATGAGAGTGGCGACAACTGGGGATTTGACGCCATTTTGTTTCCATTCACTCAATATGGGACGCGCAGCGCGAGGTGCACATTCACGAAAACTATGGATTGTTTACTGATTTCAAGACATGTTTTGGACAAAATAATTTACTGGCTTGTTTTGTCTGGATGTCAAAGGCTGGATTATGGCCGTTTTTAGTGGAATATTTTCATCTGTGACGAGTTTTGAGCCTTCAGAGGTGAGTTGTGCTGTTTACGTTATTTGCTGTTTGTTGGACAAATGTGTTTATATTACCCGCTGTGGTAATCACATCTGAAAGTGGTACCGGCGGATTCATGAGAATCTAAGCTTTCTATGGGTGTATAATGTTTCTATCATCAAGTTTGCAGCTTCGGTCAATTTAGTAAAATACGTTTTCCCGTCTGCCTGTACGCTGCTGCAGCTGTAAGCATATGGCTAACAGCATCCTCATGCTAACGGCGGCGAACAGCTCAGAAACAGGTGAACAACATGGAGCCTGTTCGGGTCATATGAGGCTGATAAGTGACTGCAGGTTGGACGGAAAACAGAAAATAGGAAACAGAAAACTATCAGCTGTTTGTTGAATTGGAAATCATGTGAATGAACAGGGAGGCTGTTGTTGAAGCTCAGATGGGCCGCTGAAGTTCAACAGGTTACCCCGTTAAACTTCAGCGACCCGTATTTCATAGCCTAGCTTACCTAGACTGTATTCCCGTTAGAAGGGATATACGGGAATACGGTCTAGCCCTCCTCCATTGACACATTTTGACAGGTTTTCAAGCTCCGAGCAGATCAGACCGAACCAATCAGAGCACCAGAGGCGGGAGATAACGATGCGACCGCAACAGAGCGAGGTTTCTCTCGTGCGCTTTCCTCTGTTTTGCACGGGCTGAATTTGTCCTTAAAACCTCAACAAGAAGCAGCTCTTAAAGCTTTTCTTTTTAAAAAGGATGTATTTTTAATTCCGGCAGGCTGTGCGATAGAATGCGTAATGCTGCCCTCCACTGTTGAAAGGGAGAGCTTAGATTTTCCTCAAGACCCCTGTATGGCGAAGGAAGCTGTTAAAACTACAAAACATCATGGCGGAAAGTTAAGTCGCTTAGTGATTGCGTCACACATATGTTACGCTGATTGGCTCTCTCCAATTCAAGCTGTGATCGGTAGTCCCGCCTCTGGGCTAGATTTGGTTCAATGGAGCAGTTCCAGACTGACTTTATGTGTATTTGTAATACACAATATAAAGGCTGTCTGGTCCCCAGGCAACGTATTTCATGCATCTCCATGCATGAAAATGGTCAAAGTCAAAATAACCACAACTGCCTAAAATCACATCAAACTTTTCTATCCGTCATTCACCCATATATCATAACATGAAAGTACATACATGGGACTAACCTGGCACAAAAATCATGATGAAGTTGGTTTCCATCCCACTCTCCGGACTTTATTTTCCCACAGTTTCATTCTTTCACTACTCCTGGGAAATCTAAACATGTGTAATCCCTTCTCCGATCGATTTGTGCACCCAAAGGCACAACAGCCCGTCATTTTTCAGGTATTTATGAAGCCAAAAAAGACCTAGAATTACTCTCTGCGTTGTAAACAACGTTAACAGGCATAGCCGGCGTTCATGAATTGGAAACAAAATGGCTCCTATAGATCACGTGACCAAAATTTTTGGACCCGTCATGTCGCCACTCTCATTATACAGGGGATGAATCCCAAACCGCCCCCTACACACTCCCCCTCCACTACCGAGTGTCACTCCAAAAGAAGTCACACTCGCAGCTGTGGAGGGCACTTTAATTGAAGGGGGAGGGTATAAATACGATCGTCAGGAATGGGACGCCCTGTCGCCTCACCGGAAAACGGAAGACGTCATCGCCATGGGAACACAAAGACGCCTACTGTCATGGCTGTAGCACAGTGGCACAGGTTGCAACTAACAAGGATCGCTGCTGCTTCCAGAAGACGAAAGCATCCCACTTTTTTTCACTCACATGTTTTCCAATCCTATTATCTGGCATTTCAAATCCAACAAATAAATGAATGAATAAACGAATTCTGTCAGTTGTGTTCAAATTTTAAGGTGTCAGGGGGTGCACAATTAAATCAAACGTCAGCAGAGAAGAAGATTTGTTTCTTTTGATTTATCTTTTTACACCACTCTTTTTGTGATGTTCTGTCAGTGTGAAAAAGGCGTGGGAGAAATAATGGACACATGTGGAACTTACATCGATATGTTGTTTCCTCCTCCATTTTGATGTTGCACTTTCTGAAAAAATTGTCCAGAGTGAGCATCGATGCAGACTCGCTATTTAAGGGCTGAACAATCCACTCTCCCTCCGCACTACGCGGTTTGGGACGGCCCTTAATATGGAGGACCCTCCACGGGAACGTGCAAACGGAGGGGTAGTGTGTAGGGATAGTGTGTAGGGGGCAGTTTGGGATTCAGCCAGGCACTCTAGCTTAGGCTTTTAAAGGTCAGAGGCCCTGGGGGCGGAGCCAGAAGCAGAGGAAGTGAAATCTGCCCAGCAACAAGGATTCCCCTGTTTCACAGAGGAGGGGGCAGAGAGCTGAAATAATCAGGAATCTGTTAAAAATATAGTCTTAAACACGCAAAACGCGATCTGTCTATTCCTTCACCATAATCCATTTAAGTAGACGTGACCACATGTTCCTAAATGTGCAGGTTAATACATAGGTTGTTGCTAGAGGTACGGACCCGTACCCGTAGCCTTTGGACTACGGATACGGCATTTGCCATTTGCCAATCAGATACGCGAGATCTGGTCACGTGACTCCCGGTAGACGCTAGCTGTACGGACCCGTAGCATCGGTACGACAGGTACGGACCCTAAACCTGACCCTAACACTAACCCTAACCTTAACCTTTGCTTACCTTTCAACAGTTTGCAGTGGTTAGCAGCTTCTTGACTCGCGAGACTCGCGTACGGGTCCGTATCTGTCTGGCAAATGGAAAGTGCCGTACCCGTAGCCTGTGGGCTACGGATACGGACCCGTATCCGTAGACACTACCTACACACGTGGACAAAATTGTTGGTACCCCTCAGTTAAAGAAGGAAAAACCCACAATTCTCACTGAAATCACTTGAAACTCACAAAAGTAACAATAAATAAAAATTTATTGAAAATTAAATAATCAAAAACAGCCATTACTTTTGAATTGTTGATTAACATAATTATTTAAAAAAAAAAAACTAATGAAACAGGCCTGGACAAAAATGATGGTACCTCTATAAAAGATAGAAAACTATTTGACCAGAGTGACATGATTAACTCAGGTGTGTCATTTAATTGACATCACAGGTGTTTCCAAACTCATAATCAGTCAGTCTGCCTATTTAAAGGGAGACAAGTAGTCACCCTGCTGTTTGGTGAAAAGGTGTGTACCACACTGAACATGGACAACAGAAAGCGAAGGAGAGAATTGTCCCAGGACATCCGAAAAAAAATTATAGACAAACATCTTAAAGGTAAAGGCTATAAGACCATCTCCAAACAGCTTGAAGTTCCTGTGACAACAGTGGCTCATATTATTCAGAAGTTCAAGACCCACGGGACAGTAGCCAACCTCCCTGGACGTGGCCGCAAGAGGAAAATTGATGACAAATTGAAGAGACGGATCGTTGGAATTGTATCCAAAGAGCCCAGAGCAACCTCCAAAGAAATTAAAGGTGAACTCCAAGGCCAAGGTACATCAGTGTCAGATCGCACCATTCGTCGTTGTTTGAGCCAAAGTGGACTTCATGGGAGACGACCAAGGAGGACACCACTGCTGAAAAAAACTCATAAAAAAGCGAGACTGGAATTTGCAGAAATGCATGTTGACAAGCCACAAAGCTTCTGGGAGAATGTCCTTTGGACAGATGAGACCAAACTGGAGCTTTTTGGTAAGGCACATCAACTCTATGTTCATAGACTCAAAAACCAAGCATACGAAGAAAAGAACACTGTCCCTCCGGTGAAACATGGAGGAGGCTCAGTAATGTTTTGGGGCTGCTTTGCTGCATCTGGCACAGGGTGTCTTGAAAATGTGCAAGGTACGATGAAATCTGAAGACTATCAAGGCATTCTGGAGAGAAATGTGCTGCCTAGTGTCAGAAAGCTTGGTCTCAGTCGCAGGCCATGGGTCTTCCAACAGGACAACGATCCAAAACACACAGCCAAAAACACCCAAGAATGGCTGAGAGAAAAGCGTTGGACTATTCTAAAGTGGCCTTCTATGAGCCCAGATCTGAATCCCATTGAACATATGTGGAAGGAGCTGAAACATGCCATTTGGAGAAGACACCCATCAAACCTGAGACAACTGGAGCTGTTTGCTCATGAGGAGTGGGCCAAAATACCTGTTGACAGCTGCAGAACTATCACGGACTGAGCAGGGGGACCCGAGCAGAAAACCACACTACCAGGGCTGGCTGAGTGCAAGTGGTTTATTGATTGGGGTGAAAATGGTGGCTAGGTGGGGGAAAACCAGGGTGTAGGAGCGGGGAGTTCCGGGCAGGAGTGGGGGTCCAGGCAGGAGTGGGGTTCCAGGCAGGAGTGGGGGGTCCAGGCAGGAGTGGGGGGTCCCGGGCAGCTGAACTGAAGAAGGCAGGAGAAAACAAGGTCAGGAAACACGGCAGAAACTCAAAACAGAAAATGCTGAAGGCTAGAGAGCAAACCGAACTGCGTGGTTCTTGTTTAACGCTCTGGCAGGGAGTGGAAGGCTGAGCCGGTCTTTATTGCAGAGGTGAGTCGTTAGTAAATGGTCATCAGCTGTCCGGGAGCTGTGCAGGTAGTTGATTACCTGAGTGGAGTCAGCTTGAGGAGCTAGACTCCACTCAGGCACCGAGCTGTAGGGGAGAGACAGGGCAGAGGAGAGGACGGGAGACAACCAGACAAACAGACAGACAGGACAGAGGAGCGGACGGGAGACAACCAGACAGAGACAGGGCAGAGGAGAGGACGGGAGACAACCAAACAGACAGGACAGAGGAGCGGAACCGTGACAGTACCCCCCCCTCAACGGGCGCCTCCCGGCGCCCCATGGACCCAACCAAACCTACCGGGGCAACCAAGGAGCAGACAGAGACACGCACACAGACACAGGGACCAGACGGAACAGAAGGGACCAAAACGACAGGAGGGACGGGAGGGAGGGAGGGAAGGACGGGAGGGACGGGAGGGACGGGAGGGACCGAGACGACAGGAGGGACGGGAGGAACAGGAAGGACGGGAGGGAGAGAAATGGGAGAGGGACTGAACTAAGATCGGACTGAACTGAGCGGAGCTGAGGGCAGGACTGGACTGAGCTGAGCGAGGGAAAGGACTGGACTGGACTGAGCTGAGCGAAGGAAAGGACTGGACTGGACTGAGCTGAGCGAAGGAAAGGACTGGACTGAGCTGAGCAAAGCTGAGGACTGGACTGAGACTGAGCTGAGCGAAGCTGAGGACTGGACTGAGACTGAGCTGAGCGAAGCTGAGGACTGGACTGAGACTGAGCTGAGCGAAGCTGAGGACTGGACTGAGACTGAGCTGAGCGAAGCTGAGGACTGGACTGAGACTGAGCTGAGCGAAGCTGAGGACTGGACTGAGACTGAGCTGAGCGAAGCTGAGGACTGGACTGAGACTGAGCTGAGCGAAGCTGAGGACTGGACAGGGCGGAGGGTCCGCTCCGGAGGACGGACCGTAGGCTGGACAGGCCGGGGATGGACAGGGCGGAGGGTCCGCTCCGGAGGACGGACCGTAGGCTGGACAGGCCGGGGATGGACAGGGCGGAGGGTCCGCTCCGGAGGACGGACCGTAGGCTGGACAGGCCGGGGATGGACAGGGCGGAGGGTCCGCTCCGGAGGATGGACCGTAGGTCGGACTGGCTGGGGATGAGTGGGCCGGTGAGTCCGTTCCGGTAGGCGGAGGGTCCGTTCCGGCGGGCGGACCGTAGGTCGGACTGGCTGGGGATGAGTGGGCCGGTGAGTCCGTTCCGGTAGGCGGAGGGTCCGTTCCGGCGGGCGGACCGTAGGTCGGACTGGCTGGGGATTAGTGGGCCGGTGAGTCCGTTCCGGTAGGCGGAGGGTCCGTTCCGGCGGGCGGACCGTAGGTCAGACTGGCTGGGGATGAGTGGGCCGGAGGGATCGCTCCGGGGGACGGCCCGAAGGCGGGACAGGCCGAGACCGGACCGGGCGGAGGGCCCGCTTCAGAGGGTGGCCTGGAGGCCGGACGGGCCAGGACTTGACAGACAGGGTGGATCGTTCAGGGGAACGGCCCGGGGGCCGGACAGACAGGCGGGGCCGCTCCGGCGGACGGCCCGGGGGCCGGACAGACAGGCGGGGCCGCTCCGGCGGACGGCCCGGGGGCCGGACAGGGCAGAGCGGCCGCTCCGGCGGACGGCCCGGAGCCAGGTCCGGTGGGTCCTCCGGGGGCGGAGCCTGGTCCGGTGGGTCCTCCGGGGGCGGAGCCTGGTCCGGTGGGTCCTCCGGGGGCGGAGCCTGGTCCGGTGGGTCCTCCGGGGGCGGAGCCGGGTGGAAGGCCTTAAGCCTTTCGCAGGCAGCCGAAGCCCTGGGGGCCGGAGGCGGTGCGTCGACCACCGCGGGAACTGGAGGCGGCGCGTCGACCACCGCGGGAACTGGAGGCGGCGCGTCGACCACCGCGGGAACTGGAGGCGGCGCGTCGACCACCGCGGGGACTGGAGGCGGCGCGTCGACCACCGCGGGGACTGGAGGCGAGTGGCTGCCATGGGGAAGTGTGACGGGGCTGTCCAGGAACTGCTGAATGTAGTCGGGTAGGTAATTAATCAGACCAGGTCGCTGAACTGCCAGTCGAAGGCCCTGGGCCACAGTCTCCTCCCTGGGATCTTTCCTCCACTCATCATGTAGATCACGTAATGCATAAAAGTATATGCTGTTCTCCAAACAGGAGAAGAGAACTACAAGGGAGGAGCCCTGGGTCCAGGGCAGGGAGTCAGGGTCCTCAGTTGGTGGAACTGGGGTCTGGGTCCGGTTCTGGGGAGCTGAGGTCGGGGTCCGGTTCTGGGGAGCTGAGGTCGGGGTCCGGTTCTGGGGAGCTGAGGTCGGGGTCCGGTTCTGGGGAGCTGGGGTCGGGGTCCGGTTCTGGGGAGCTGGGGTCGGGGTCCGGTTCTGGGGAGCAGGGGTCGGGGTCCGGTTCTGGGGAGCAGGGGTCGGGGTCCGGTTCTGGGGAGCAGAGGTCGGGGTCCGGTTCTGGGGAGCAGAGGTCAAAAGGATGGCTCCCGTGTGGACTGGAGACGGAGGGCCGGAGTGCGGTCTCGCTGAGGCAGAACCCCGGGAACCCTGGTGCCTCTTAGAAGGCAGTTTTATTGCCCAACGGGTTCCCCAGAAGGGAGAGGATGAGTCATAACCTGCCATGAGAACTGTAGGATCCGGAGATGAGGTGAGGGGCAGAGCAGAAGGAATCCGGTTGCAGGGTTGGCAGCGACTGTGAGAGGAGAAGGTTGGTCCAAACCCTGGTAGTGCTTTCCGGGTCCGTTTGTGGCCAGAGCGTTCTATCACGGACTGAGCAGGGGGACCCGAGCAGAAAACCACACTACCAGGGCTGGCTGAGTGCAAGTGGTTTATTGATTGGGGTGAAAATGGTGGCTAGGTGGGGGAAAACCAGGGTGTAGGAGCGGGGAGTTCCGGGCAGGAGTGGGGGTCCAGGCAGGAGTAGGGGTCCAGGCAGGAGTGGGGGATCCAGGCAGGAGTGGGGGATCCAGGCAGGAGTGGGGAATCCAGGCAGGAGTGGGGGATCCAGGCAGGAGTGGGGGATCCAGGCAGGAGTGGGGGATCCAGGCAGGAGTGGGGGGTCCAGGCAGGAGTGGGGGGTCCAGGCAGGAGTGGGGGGTCCAGGCAGGAGTGGGGGTTCCAGGCAGGAGTGGGGGTTCCAGGCAGGAGTGGGGGGTCCAGGCAGGAGTGGGGGTCCAGGCAGGAGTGGGGGTTCCAGGCAGGAGTGGGGGTTCCCGGGCAGCTGAACTGAAGAAGGCAGGAGAAAACAAGGTCAGGAAACACGGCAGAAACTCAAAACAGAAAATGCTGAAGGCTAGAGAGCAAACCGAACTGCGTGGTTCTTGTTTAACGCTCTGGCAGGGAGTGGAAGGCTGAGCCGGTCTTTATTGCAGAGGTGAGTCGTTAGTAAATGGTCATCAGCTGTCCGGGAGCTGTGCAGGTAGTTGATTACCTGAGTGGAGTCAGCTTGAGGAGCTAGACTCCACTCAGGCACCGAGCTGTAGGGGAGAGACAGGGCAGAGGAGAGGACGGGAGACAACCAGACAAACAGACAGACAGGACAGAGGAGCGGACGGGAGACAACCAGACAGAGACAGGGCAGAGGAGAGGACGGGAGACAACCAAACAGACAGGACAGAGGAGCGGAACCGTGACAAGAACGCTCATTGACAAATACAGAAATCGTTTAATTGCAGTGATTGCCTCAAAAGGTTGTGCAACAAAATATTAAGTTATGGGTACCATCATTTTTGTCCAGCCCTATTTCATTAGTTTGTTTTTTTAAATAATTATGTTAATCAACAATTCAAAAGTGATGGCTGATTTTGATTATTTAATTTTCAATAAATTTTTATTTATTGTTACTTTTGTGAGTTTCAAGTGATTTCAGTGAGAATTGTGGGTTTTTCCTTCTTTAACTGAGGGGTACCAACAATTTTGTCCACGTGTGTAATACATATGGGCATCTTATGTGAATAATTTTATCCATACATATGTTTATGTTTTGGCTATACTAAAAATATATGTCACAGTGAAAATATGATAACATGTCATACATCTGGTAATGAATAAACACAAGAATTCATCCTTTCAACCTAAATAGGAAGAGGGAAAAAGGAGAAATCACATCAAACCTCAAAAATCAATAATTCTGGTTCTATATGACATAGGATGGTCAATTTTTAATATGTTATAGGTGAAGGACTGTCAGTAACTTTGGTAAACCTGAGACTTAACAATACATCTCAGAAATATTAATTTGGCCAGTGTGCTCCCATGTGCTCCAGCCTTCAGAGTCAAAGTTTTATGGCTGTTATCTGATCCCGGTGGAATGTGAAGATGTCTCCTGAGAGGGTCTCCGAAAGCTGGGTAGGGGATTTTAGCATTAAAGTTCATTAAACAAAATATCCATAGCATAAAAGTGAAAGTCATTGTCTTTCAAAAAGCAAAGGTTCCTCCAAGTGCAGGTTCAGCAGGGAGATCCATCTTTCTGTGGATGAAAACACACAGAAATACAAACGTCCCAATCTTCCAGTAGTCATGGGTGTTGGTCAGTGTTGGAGAGAGAGACAGAGCCTATCTGAGTTTGTCTTAGGCCTTTGCTAAATTCCTACAGGACTGTTGACCCTAAGTACTTAAAATCCTCCACCTTCTTGATCTCTTCTCCCTGTAACCTCACTCTTCCACTTGGGTCCCTCTCATTCACACACAGATACCCCGTCTTACTGCGGCTAACCTTCATTCCTCTCCTTTCCAGGGCAAACCTCCATGCCTCTAGCTTCTCCTCCACCTGCTCCCTGCTCTCACTACAGATCACAATGTCATCTGCAAACATCATAGTTCATGGAGACTCCTGTTTAACCTCGTCTGTCATCTTGTCCATCACCATAGCAAACAAGAAGGGGCTCAGAGCTGATCCCTGATGTAGTCCCACCTCCACCTTGAACTGTTACACCTACAGCACACCTCACAACAGTCCTCATACATGCCCTGCACCACTCTAACATACTTCCCTGCCACTCCAGACTTCCTCATACAAAACCACAGTTCCTCTCTGGGCACCCTGTCATAAGCTTTCTCCAGATCTACAAAGACACAATGCAGCTCCTTCTGACCTTCTCTGTACTTCTCTATCAACATCCTCAAAGCAAATATTGCATCTGTTGTACTCTTTCTTGGCATGAAACCATACTGCTGCTCACAGATGTTCACCTCTGCCCTTAGTCTAGTTTCAACTACTCTTTCCCATAGCTTCATCGTGTGGCTCATCAGCTTTATTCCTCTGTAGTTGCCACAACTCTGCACATCTCCCTTGTTCTTAAAGATGGGCACCAGCACACTTCTCCTCCATTCCTCGGGCATCTTCTCAGATCTATCTAAGATCCTGTTGAACAACCCAGTCAGAAACTCTACTGCTACCTCTCAGAGAAACTTCCATACCTCCACAGATATATCATCAGAACCAAGTGCCTTTCCACTCTTCATCCTCTTCAATGCCCTCCTCACTTCATCCTTACTAATCTTTGCTACTTCCTGGTCCACAGCAGTCACCCCTTCTACTCTTCGTTCTCTCTCATTTTTCTCGTTCATCAACTCTTCAAAGTACTCTTTCCATCTTCCCATCACACTATTGGCACCTGTCAACACACTCCCATCCTTATCCTTTATCACCCTAACCTGCTGCACGTCCTTCCCATCTCTGTCTCTCTGCCTTGCCAACCTGTACAGATCAGTCTCTCCCTCCTTACTGTCCAATCTAGCATACAAGTCATCGTAAGCCCTTTGTTTGGCCTTTGCCACCTCTACTTTCACCTTATGCTGCATCTCCCTTTACTCCTGTCTACTCTCTTCAGTCCTCTCAGTGTCCCACTTCTTCTTAGCTAACCTCTTTCTCTGGATCCACTCTTGCATCTCCTCATTCCACCACCAAGTCCCCTTATCTCCTTTCCTTTCAGATGACACACCAAGTACTCTCTGACCTGTCTCCCTGATCACATTTGCTCTAGTTGTCCAGTCATCTCGAAGCACCTCCTGACCATCCAAAGCCTGTCTCAATTCTTTCCTGAAAGTCATACAACACTCTTCCTTTTTCAGCTTCCACCATTTGGTCCTCTGCTCTGCCTTTGCCCTCTTCATCTTCTTCACCACCAGGGTCATCCTACACGTCACCATCCTACTACTTTGCGGTCACTGATCTCCTTCAGATTACACCGTCTACACAAGATGTAGTCTCCCTGTGTGCTCCTACTTACACTCTTATAGGTCACCCTATGTTCCTGCCTCTTCTGGAAAAAAGTATTTACTACAGCCATTTCCATCCTTTTTGCAAAGTCAACCACCATCTGTCCTTCTGTGTTCCTCTTCTGAATACCAAACCTGCCCATGACCTCCTCATCATAAGCTATTCCTGCAATGGTAGGTGCAAAAAAAAATGCCTGCATATTCAACCTAAATATAACCAGTGTCTTCAAATCGAGAGACAGCAGAGTTTGTTGCCGTTAGTTCCATCCATGGTTAGTTCATTCCAGAGCCACAGCCTGATCAGGCAGAGCAAACCAAGAGGAGGTTGGTTTGCTAACTGACGGAGTTCATGGGTTTACGCTGTTGAGAGGTGTGCGGGAAGTGTGCTCAATTTTGTCATCGCTCTGAGCTAAATTTGCACGGAGGAATACGACCTGGAGCAGTGGTAAGTAAACACATTCAATTTCCTTAACTTTAACTGTCTCACGGTTGACAGAAAAACTTGCTCTCTGTTTGTTGCCGACATATCGTGATGAAGCTAACTGCCAGAATTAATTAGTCTCGATAGGAGGGCGTAAACCGGGGCAAAGGTGGCTTAAGCGGCGTTGACTGCAATATTTGTGAGTTTTGGTTGCTCTTGATGCTTTTTAATATGGTAGGTTACTGCTGAACTCTTCTAAGTTCATATTTTTCCTGTATAGTTTTCAGAGATATATTGGCACACCTGCTAGTCACGTAATGCCCCAGAGACGTTGTGTGCTTTTTGAAATGTTTTGGCGGTCACCGGAAGCGTTTTGAGTCTGTGCTCTTTTGGATTTCCCAGAGTTTGTTAAAAAAAAGGTGCAAGCTTGAAAGCTGGTCGAGTTGTTAGTTTTCGACTTGTAGTTGTTAGTTTAAAAATACAGTTTTTGCAGCAAAACAGAGAGGCCGATTTTTTCCCCCTTGTTTGCTAATTAGCTTGCTAGAAATGCTTCGCTGCTGTTTTTGCAGCAAAACGCTGGATATTTTGAGGTGCTATGTGTTGCACTGTAGAGTTCACAGGAATGAAGCTCATAGTTTTTTCAATGCGTTGGCACAGACTGTAAGCGGACATTTTGTACTTATGCAGCTTTTAAAGCTCATTTCTATCGCCTTCACAACATCCAGACACCCTCTGTTACTGCTACAGCAGTGGTTGGTGATCTAAAATGTGCCATTCCCATGTGTGAGTGCCAGTTTCATACAGTGAATGAACTTTTGTCCCACTTAAAGGAGCATTTTCTGGAGGGACGATCTGTGATATGTCCAGTAACTGGATGTAAAAACACATTCACTGTGAAATCATCATTCACTGCTCATATGTCCAGGAAACACAGAGCATGCTCAATTGATAACGTAAGTGACATGTACAAGGACACTATTTCTCAGCCTCCCATTAGCAGTCCCAGAGCTCAGATGATTCAACAACAAATGAAAGCACTGACTTGCCTCAAAATTTCAGTGAGACCTTTCTTCGCAATGTGTGTTTATTAACCACGCCTGATGTACGTCAGTGGGATTATTGCATTCGCTTCGGTATTTGGCTGGGTAAGTTGTCAAGTAAGATGCAGATGTTGAGGTCTCAGAGAGGACTCAGGCTCATTATGGCCCTAAGGTAACAAAGGTTTTGAAGTAGACAAATAAAGATTTTAAGAAGAAACATTATAAGTTAACCATATGATTATGCTTGCTGAAATATATATACATTTTGTGAAGTGTTGATTTGATTAAAGTAATGATTCAGATGATTTATTATGTTCAGATTGAGAAGAATAATTTAAGAAGTGATTCTGTGTGAAGTAATCCTTGTTTAGGCTCTGTGTGTGCGTACAGGCCTCATAGGCTTGTGTGTCCAGGCCTTAAGAAAGCAGAAGTGCAGTAAACAACAGTCACCATGACTTGGCAGCCACAATGACATTGCAGCCTCCTCAGAAAAAAGGGAAGTTTGGGAAAAACCCAAGAGGGCTGGCTGAAATGTGTGTGTGTTAAACAGAACGTGGACACTGTGTATTTGCTGTAACAACATGACTTCTGTATTACTGCTGTATGTGATGACAAGTTGATTGCATAAGTTAGACGGTGTCAGAGGGCGTACCTAGCCAGTTTTGTGTGTCTGGAGAGAGTATAAGAATGGGAGAGCAGAGACATTATACGGGGAGTTGTTCGCCGGAGCTGCTAAAGAAGAGCTGCAAAGGGAACTTGACCGGAGTTCTGAAGAATCTTCACCTTCCTCTTTTGCCCAAGAGACGGGAAGACGACGCGGGACTTAGGCTCCAGAGATCGCTGAGGACATCGTTGGAAGCAAAGTCCTCCGGTCTCGAAAGAGATCCCAGGACCCGTCACAACGAGTCCAGGCAGCCCTGAGGGACTTCAGGCCTCCGGAGGCAGCGTGAAAAATCCCATAGGCCTCGGAGGACGCCTCAGACCCCATCACCCCAAGACACTCGGCCATTCTCTCCACAATGGCTGAGGCGCCCGCGAGTATTTCTGTGAGCGAGGAGGGACATTTCAAAGAAAATCCAGAACCCGATTGGTTCTGGTTTGGATTCTTTGCAGGTAGTGCTGTGGCTGGTGGGGAAACAGGTTCTAATTCATGGCTGAATGGTATGCAAGCACCCAAAGGGTTGGCCAACCCAGAGACAGGCAGGCTGGAGGATTCAGAGTTGGGATGGTGAAATATGTAGCTAGGAACGGTCAAGTAGGGAAGAATAAAGCAAAACTAGCAAAACGAGAATGGACCCGAAGGCCGAAGTAAAGCTAAATAAACTAACTAAAGTGAGGGGAAGGTGGCTTACAGTTAATCCGGGTTATGGAAGACGGGAGAAGGCTGAGTAGGCTGAGTAGGCTGAGCTGGCGGGGAGTGAAATGATGGCCGGGAGCTGGCAAGGTATCCAGGGGAGAAGCAACGAGGTCCGAGGTGCGGGGCGAAGAGTAATATCCAGGAGGGAAGCAGAGTCCGGGGGGGAACGTCTAAGAGACGGCAAACGGCGTGGAGCAGGTAGCAGAATGCATGGCGTGGTGGAGAGTATGGGGCAATAATGCAGCATCAGAGTGGTGGAGAGTGCCAGGCTTTATGCTGCACTGATTACTGACTAGCTCTGGCTGTGTTGCTCCACACAGCCGTAAGTCATCTGGCTGACGAGCTGGCTTGCTGCAGCCAGAGGAGCGTGACAGCTGGTCCTGGATTCAGTCCCATTCTGCAGGTCAAAGACAGTTGTACTTTTTATGCCAGCCTTTACAGCAACACCATTAAACGTGCAGTTAGACCGTTTGGCTTTTCAGAACATAACACTAGTGTATCCACAAAGATACAGTCACATCATATGAGAAAGGGCATTTCCTTGTGTCCAGAAATGACAAGTCTATGGAGTTTGGTGAACTAATCCTTATATTAATTCAAGATGATCCTACTGTGTTTTTTTGATGGATATTCATAAAGCTGAGTATCATTCTGAATACCACCTATACTCTGTGACAAAACTGAGTACAGGGTTGCAATGTCTTAAGATAAACAGCTTGGCCGACTTTTATCCATTACTATCTTACATCGTTAATGGGCACCAAGTCATTCCACTGAAACACAGTGTTTTTGCCAAATGAGCACAATCTTGGCCTGTGCATTCTAATTTTCAGCATCCTGAATATTAGGGAAAGATGATGCAGGTTCATACAAAATTCACTAAAATTACTGTAATAAAAAGGAGCAAATAAACACATTATTTTTAAATACAGTGACACAAATAAAACTGACAATCAGATAGTTGATTTTTTCTGACAAATTGTTTTATAGGACAATTTCAAGTAACATTTTCCATCACATCATTCATTTTTCTTTTATTTACAGAAATCATGGACTTGGAACAAACAATGTAGCCGCAAGGGGACACAAGCCAGTGTCCTTTTGTGCCGGTGCCCAGCCCTGATAAATACAGAGGGTTGTGTCAGGAAGGGCATCCGACGTAAAACTTTGGCCAAATCAAATGTGAATCAAATGTATGACTTCCATACCGGATCGGTCGAGGCCCGAGGGTACCGGTGGAAAATGGACGACTGTTGGTCAAAGAAGGAGGGGAGGAAGGTGTGTTCGTAGGAAGAGAGAGAAGAGGAACACCAAGAGTCTAGGACTGAGAGTAGGGACTTTGAATGTTGGAACTATGACAGGAAAAGGTAGAGAGCTGGTTGACATGATGCAGAAGAGGAAGGTGGACATACTGTGTGTCCAGGAGACCAGGTGGAAGGGTAGTAAAGCTAGAAGTCTAGGAGCAGGGTTCAAGTTGTTCTATCATGGTGTAGATAGGAAGAGAAATGGAGTAGGAGTTATCTTGAAGGAGGAGTTTGTTAGGAATGTCCTGGAGGGAAAAAGAGTGTCAGATCGAGTGATGAGCCTGAAGCTAGAAATCGAAGATGTGATGTTCAATGTTGTTAGTGGGTATGCTCCACAGTTAGGATGTGAGCTGGAGGAGATGGAGAAATTCTGGTTGGACCTTGATGAAGTGATGCAGAGCATCCCTAGAAGTGAGAGAGTTGTCATTGGTGCAGACTTCATTGGACATGACAGGAAACAGAGATGAGGAGGTCATGGGCAGGTTTGGTGTCCAGGAGAGGAACGCAGAAGGACAGATGGTGGTGAACTTTGCAAAAAGGATGGAAATGGCTGTAGTGAATACTTTCTTCCAGAAGAGGCAGGAACATAGGGTGACCTATAAGAGTGGAGGTAGGAGCACACAGGTAGACTACATCTTGTGTAGATGGTGTAATCTGAAGGAGATCAGTGACCGCAAAGTAGTGGTAGGTGAGAGTGTAGCCAGACAGCATAGGACGGTGGTGTGTAGGATGACCCTGGTGGTGAAGAAGATGAAGAGGGCAAAGGCAGAGCAGAGGACCAAATGGTAGAAGCTGAAAAAGGAAGAGTATTGTATGACTTTCAGGGAAGAATTGAGACAGGCTTTGGATGGTCAGGAAGTGCTTCCAGATGACTGGACAACTAGAGCAAATGTGATCAGGGAGACAGGTCGGAGAGTACTTGGTGTGTCATTTGGAAGGAAAGGAGATAAGGAGACTTGGTGGTGGAATGAGGAGGTGCAGGAGTGGATCCAGAGAAAGAGGTTAGCTAAGAAGAAGTGGGACACTGAGAGGACTGAAGAGAGTAGACGGGAGTCCAGGGAGATGCAGCGTAAGGTGAAAGTAGAGGTGGCAAAGGCCAAACAAAGGGCTTACGATGACTTGTATGCTCGGTTGGACAGTAAGGAGGGAGAGACTGATCTGTACAGGTTGGCAAGACAGAGAGACAGAGATGGGAAGGACATGCAGCAGGTTGGGGTGATAAAAGATAAGGATGGAAGTGTGTTGACAGGTGCCAATAGTGTGATGGGAAGATGGAAAGAGTACTTTGAAGAGTTGATGAACGAGGAAAATGAGAGAGAACGAAGAGTAGAAGGGGTGACTGCTGTGGACCAGGAAGTAGCAAAGATTAGTAAGGATGAAGTAAGGAGGGCATTGAAGAGGATGAAGAGTGGAAAGGCACTTGGTTCTGATGATATATCTGTGGAGGTATGGAAGTGTCTCTGAGAGGTAGCAGTAGAGTTTCTGACTGGGTTGTTCAACAGGATCTTAGATAGTGAGAAGATGCCCGAGGAATGGAGGAGAAGTGTGCTGGTGCCCATCCTTAAGAACAAGGGAGATGTGCAGTTGTGGCAACTGCAGAGGAATAAAGCTGATGAGCCACACGATGAAGCTATGGGAAAGAGCAGTTGAAGCTAGACTAAGGGCAGAGGTGAACATCTGTGAGCAGCAGTATGGTTTCATGCCAAGAAAGAGTACAACAGATGCAATATTTGCTTTGAGGATGTTGATAGAGAAGTACAGAGAAGGTCAGAAAGAGCTGCATTGTGTCTTTATAGAGGAACTGTGGTTTTGTATGAGGAAGTCTGGAGTGGCAGGGAAGTATGTTAGAGTGGTGCAGGGCATGTATGAGGACTGTAAGACAGTGTGTGCTGTAGGTGTAACAGAGGAGTTCAAGGTGGAGGTGGGACTGCATCAGGGATCAGCTCTGAGCCCCTTCTTGTTTGCTATGGTGATGGACAGGATGACAGACGAGGTTAGACAGGAGTCTCCATGGACTACGATGTTTGCAGATGGCATTGTGATCTGTAGTGAGAGCAGGGAACAGGTGGAGGAGAAGCTAGAGGTTTGCCCTGGAAAGGAGAGGAATGAAGGTTAGCCGCAGTAAGATGGGGTATCTGTGTGTGAATGAGAGGGACCCAAGTGGAAGAGTGAGGTTACAGAGAGATCAAGAAGGTGGAGGATTTTAAGTACTTAGGGTCAACAGTCCAGAGCAATGGAGAGTGTGGAAAAGAGGTGAAGAAGCGTGTACAGGCAGGCTGGAACGGCTGGAGAAAAGTGTCAGGTGTGATGTGTGATAGAAGAGTTTCAGCTAAAATGAAAGAAAAGGTTTACAAAACTGTGGTGAGACCAGCCATGTAGTTTGGTCTGGAGATAGTGTCCCTGAGGAAAAGACAGGAGGCAGAGCTGGAGGTAGCAGAACTGAAGATGCTGAGGTTCTCTTTGGGAGTGACCAGGATGGATAGGATCAGGAATGAGTACATCAGAGGGACAGCACATGTTAGATGCTTTGGAGATAAAGTCAGAGAGGCCACACTGAGACATGTCCAGAGGAGAGAGAGTGAATATATTGGAAGAAGGATGCTGAGTTTCCCACTGCCAAGCAGGAGGCCTAGAGGAAGACCAAAGAGGAGGTTTATGGATGTGGTTAAAGAGGACATGAAGGTAGTTGGTGTGAGAGAAAAGGATGCAGAAGACAGGGTTAGATGGAGGCAATTGATTCGCTGTGGCAACCCCTGAAGGGAAAAGCCGTGTAGGATCGACCAATCATCATTATCAACAGTGGAACATGACAAGAACAGATTTAACACCTTCACAGCCAGAGTGGAGATGAGGCTTCCCTTTTGATCAGCGAAGCAAGAGGGACACCAGGACACCACGCCAGATGTGGGACATGTCTGGCATGGGGGCCTGAAGCACCAAGTCAGCAGGAAGCGAGGCCGAGAGCTGACTTTTAAAGGATTCCCCCCAATACAGACCTCCAGGATGTGTATTGGACCTGTCTTAGCAAGAGACTGGCTCAAAACACCCAAGTACCACCAGGCCTTCAAAGGAACCAAATTGAGGACAATAAAATTCTGACTGATTCCTGAATCACAGAAGAGGGGAAGCTCAGAAACCTGGAGAAACACTTCAAAGACATTCCATTCACAAACAAAGGAACTCTGGACTCATCTCAAAGCTAACAAAAACAATCATCTCCCAATTCTGGACAAAACTCCTTTTATGCACATCCATTTCAACAAACAAGTGAACTTTTCAAGGACTTTGTGAAAAATCTACCTCTTGTCTTACCTTTAATATTTTATTCCTCCTGATTAGTATCAATGTAATAATTTTTAACATGTCTGCCGATCACATATGAGCATGTTTGGTACCATTTTAATCAGCTATCTATCAGTAATGCTCCAAGATAAACCATGTTCAACAAATTTTAATATTTTGGAAAGTTACAGAAATTTCCTGAAAATGTAACTCTGTGGGACATCTGGACATCAGCCTTCCCTGACAGGGGATGTACCAGACCCCTGCTGAGTTAATGATATGCAAAGGCACACTTTAAAAGACCACATCTGAAACCACCATTTTGAGTCCTCTTGAATTTCGTGAGTCCTCCTGAATCTTTTGAGTTCTCCTGAAAGCACCACTCTGAGTTCTCCTGAATTTGGAAGTCGACTTGCTATCCATCACTCTGAGGCTCCACTCTGTCCATCGTTGTTCCGACCCACATCAACCAAGGCCGACCGGACCATCCACCGAGGCAGCATCATCATCATCATTATCACGGCACGCAAGTACCTTTCAGTCACTGGAACTTGGTGCAACTTTCTCAAATGATCTTTTCAAAGATAATATTTACAGGCTAACAAATTAGCCTACTGTCAAATTGACGGCTGCTTTCAGGTGTGGTCTATTTATACCTTTTCCTTCAGAACATCATATTTTAAGTGTAATATTAATCCCAGTGTTACATTGAAATATTGTGTTCTCTTCCTTCCTTTTTCCCATCATTCACATCTCACCATCTTATTCGTTTTGTGTTGTTGTTGTTCGTCTTAATGTGTGTTATTGTTGTTGTTACTGTTTAGCTTTGTTTAATAAATGTACATAAATATAAGTTAAGTGCCTCAATTGTTTTGTTGTTCACATCTTGGTCCCTAACTTGTATAGATTCCAGCTACCTCAATTTTATACATAACCTTTCAAGTTAAATAATTCCCCTTATGATTCCTGAAGCTCCTCTTGACAGCGGAACAAGAAGTGTTTCATAGGCTAATTATTATATTTGTCTAATCTAAATACTTCGCTGGTCGAATATCAGGTGGACTATATAATAATTCTGTATGAAACTCTTAACCCCATTTGAGCAAACCTTATCCCTACATTAATATTGGTGGAGAAACATTATTATAATCTTACGGTTATAATTGGTGGAGAAAACCCTTACAAACAATTTAAACACATATATCAACATATATCCAGAAATCCTACAGCCGAAAGGAAAAGAAGAAGAATGGACTTGGAACAAACATTTCTGCGCAGCGCTATCAATGAGGTCATATCTGACCTTCCAGAGATGACAAAAGACTTTCTCGAGGAGACCTTACAATCCCTTGGTGTTGAGACTTATGATGATTTTCAGTTCATTGAGGAAGCAGATTTACTGTCAGCATTGAGGCCAATTCAAGCCCGAAAGGTTTTGCAGCTTGGAAACTGAGATGTAAGTAATGTTTTGTAACCAGTTCCCAAGAGGTCTACAGAAAACATCCGTTTAACACAAATGTTCCTCTTGGTGAGTGTGTTTTTGTAGGCCAGACTGCTGAAACAAGCAGTCCATCTGGTGGTGCCTCACCAGGATCTCAGGCATCTATGGCATCACTTTCACCTATAAGTTCACCCTCAGCGTCTTCAAACAGCTCTCCAAGCCCAGATATAGATTGGGTAGATAACTTTATCATCCCTTGGGAAAAATTTCCAGAGGAACAAACACAGTCTTTACAGTGAGGAAAACGACCAAGTCCGAGACTAAGAAGGGAGATGGTTCAAATTGTGGTCCGTGAAATTATTTAAAAAATGCTGGAGTAAGTAAAAAGCACATGACTGAAGTTGCCAAAAAGATGGTGGCAACATATCCCAAATCGCTTCAAGATGTAATAGAGGGAGACGTGATCGGGCCTGATTATCATTCTCTTGGCAAGCAAATGCAAAACAGGATTGACAATGTGAAGCGATCCACAACTCCAAAGATAAGAAAAAGAAAGCACCGCACTGAAGACTCCGACACAGACGAAGTCCCTCCAGAGCAGAACGCTGCAGTGCAGGACACCTATGGGTGCGTGAAATGGCATGTGAAATTCCTGCCCCTGGGAGAGACCCAGGAGACCCAGCAGGAGAAGAAATACAGACTGAAGATGATGTTTCAGCAAAGTGATCCAAATCCACAGGAAGTCAAACTTCCAATGAAGGCAACATTCTACATTCAACGAAAAGAAGTCAACATACATGCGAAGAACCTAAAATACCTCCTGAAAGAATGGCCATTTTTGTTTGATGAACTTGGAATGGGAGTCCACTTTAAGGAACTGACTGGCATTGATCTTAAAGAAACTTTCATGCGGAATGTTGATCTGAAGGGGAGGCGGCTCC
Source organism: Acanthochromis polyacanthus (assembly GCF_021347895.1). Lineage (NCBI taxonomy): Eukaryota > Metazoa > Chordata > Actinopteri > Pomacentridae > Acanthochromis > Acanthochromis polyacanthus. The sequence goes on along the minus strand of NC_067115.1, from coordinate 39,002,630 downwards.
TTGATTACATGAACACTGTTTGTGTGAACAAAAGTAAAAAGTTCCTGCAGGTTGCAACAAAGTTGAGAATGATGACGAGGGGTGAGCTGAGTGGTTGCTCAGAGGACATCAAAGAAATGGTACTACTTCTCTTGTCCTTCTTTGATGAGAAGGAAGATGCAATGTTCAGGGTTCTCACCAGGATTTTTTTACAGCGTAACGGCAGGTCCTCCCACACGTGCACACACATAGCCTTCATTAAATCTTGCGAGCGGCTGGCCCAGATGTCAGCCAATGAGCGTCACGCAGATGCTCCAAATGCTCGACAACCGAGACATGCTAATTGTAACCCCGAGATTGGAAGAGACTCTTAATTTTAGACGGGAACGGGTCAATTGACAGGAAACTACGGCTGAGGCGGGGAGACATAAATTAACCTAGATAGGCACTCAGTCGATAAAAACAAATGCACATGGCATTATCTGTCAAAATAACAGCGTAGCGGCCCTAATCACAGTGTTAACCCTTTCTGTTCGGCCCCCGACCGTGGTCAGGAAGCCCGGGGTTAACCTCCTTCACTTCATCAGCAGCCGTAGAGGCAAAGACACAGGAGCCCAGCCGTATTGAAGAACACTGCAGCCTTTATTGTCTATCAACAGTAGCTGAACCGCACAGTACCTTCTCTCCTCCTCTACCGAACCGACTGCCGTCTCTCTCGCTCGCGCTGCATTCAGGGTCGCTCGGACATCTCGCTCTCCCCCTCTCTCCCACACACACACACGCTGATCTCTCTCCCTCTCTCTCATGACGGAGCCACACACTCATGACAACGGCGTAATCTTTGAAATGCGCTGGCGAGAACCCTGATCTGTCAAAATAACAGCGTAGCGGCCAATGATGTATATATATTGCTAGACCGCTCACTGGCCGCTGAGAGACGGCAAATAGGAGCTGACTTCCGGTAGTGGCAAGAAGTGGTTTCAGAGTGGAACGGCAGCACGGTATGTGACTTTGTGTTTCGTGATTTACCAAGGTACAGTAAACTTCTGTGTTGGAATCAAGTCACAATACTTGACATACGTTGAGAACACCAGCACTGGCTGGGTTTTTCAGTGACTGCAGCTGAGGAGACTCTCCTCAGCTGTATGCACATGGCTCGCCATTCCCCCTGTGCCTGTGGTCTTACTCTGACCTGGTGACGGGTGACAAGGCTACTTTTGTCATCAGAAAATATGTGTTAATGAACTAGAAATCTGTTTGAGAAGGTGAACAGCACGGCATGATCATATCTGACACTGACAAGTGCATACGTCACTGCATAGTACTTACCAGTTAACACTTCTGCTAGCTCCTTCAATGCCACCAGTTTTGTGATTCCTTCTCTGGAATGTAAGTGAAAGGAAACTTAAGTGTCTCTGTTGTTATGGTTTCAGGTGGATGTGGCTAATATCTGACCATGGTGAAATCGTGTGCTGCCATCTCCTGCACCAATCGATTTGTGTGTGGCTGTAATATTTCCTTTCATAAGTAAGTGGCTCTTTTATTTGGGACATTCTGCCTCAAATTTGCTCTGCTTCTTTGTTTGCAAACAGAAACTCCTTCTGACCTTGGCTTGAGTACCCCAGTTTAGCTGAATCACTAACTGTACAGTGTAAGCTGGTGTGACTATCAGTATTCAATGACAGTCACAGTGCATCATTGTCTATGGATGTATTATAATATGCCACACATTTCAGGTTTCCCAAGCAGTCCAAGGACAGCACACTGAGAGATCAATGGATACAGGCCATCAGTAGAGAAGCGGTGGGGACCAAGAGGAGATGGATCATAATTATGTATGCAGCAACCATTTCAGGGAGGAGGACTTCATCCTTTCAAAACATGCGCAACACAAGCTTCTCAGGCCAGGGGCTATACCGGTATACCTCAGTTTGGGGAAACCAGAGAAAAAGGTTATGTTCCTTAATTGTTAATGGTTGCTCATTATTTCAATTTAGTACTTTTCTTTTCTTGTCAATTTGTGTGGCTATGAAAATGATTCAGGATCGGTTTTTGGCTTTCATAGTGATTTGCAGCCAGTCACTGTGATAATGTTTTCTTTCGGGTATTGGTGAAACAGAAACAAATCTTTTGGGAATTTGCCATGTTAATTCTTTTATCAAATGTTTTAGATCACAGTGAGGACAACCCAAACCAGACAGGCAGCAGTGGCATTTGACCAGCACATCGACATAGAGTACTTTACTAAAACAGTTCTATTTAGAAGTCAGTGACTTCCCAATATCCTTAGTATTTCCAGCAATGCCTATAAATTCCTGTATTTTGTGCAAAAACTCCTATATATTTTGAAGCCTTTTGACGCACTGAAAATTAGTAATTTGTTCACTTTGTGAAAATTATGTGGAAAAGTACACTTTTGGTGAGATTTTTAAAAAGCCATGCATTTCATATCGTCAAATTGCTTTTCTCGAAACAATTTTGGCACACTATTTCTGGGAAAATAGGCTAACTTCATATGTTTCAAACTGAACCATTTTGTTTTTGCCCTAAAGTTGGGGTTTTATAGCAAATTGTTCATGGAATTTTATTGTGAAATATATATTTCCTACAATACTCCTATATTTTCTCAGAGAAGACTTTTATATTGTCATATTTCTATCTGTCAAGTGCACTTGATACCCTGTAAATATTTTATTGGAACATGGATATTTCCAAATGAACCTACAAGTGGTGTAGCTATTGTAATGCAATTTAGCAACACAAACTTTTGTCTGGGTGGTGTATTTTATATTTTTTGTTAACAAGTTGGAGCAATATTCCACTGTAAAAAGAAATAAATACTTTCAATGGCTTCCTTCGTTATATAGTGCCTGTTTGTAACACTTTTTTGCTGTATCTCTGGAATTATTTGGTCTGGCTGGGCTAAAACTACTCAAAAATCTCCAGATTGACTGCAACTTCAACCTCTATTTGCAGTACTCAAGGCTGTCAGGCCTGTGAATTTTCCATCCCTCTTTACACTAAAACATAATTTAGATTTTTTGACTACTGCATGTGCTGCTTTTCAAAGTCCAACTGAATAATTTGAATTGGAGAAAAATTGTTTAAAACACTAATTTTCTTATTTGGCATTGGTTTGAATATTTTCTACAGCCCATGTAAGTGAAACACTAATGCTGCAGAAAGTATTAAATATTTTTCATTGACACAATCACTGCATCAGCATTCAGCAATCATTATCATTGTGTGGTGGTCTCTGTTTGTTGTAGCCTCGTGTAGGCAGAACGTGTGAAGAGGCTAAATATGAAGGATATTGGAATGGAGGCTCTGTGTTTTGCTATTATATGAGTGTGATTGCCATAGAAACATGCCTTGTGCTTTGTTTTTTCTTGTCTGTGAGGGCTAAACAACGCTGTGATTGCCGTGAAAACGTGCCTAGGACAGAGATTTTATTGTCTGCTAACAGTAAAAGCCATAACATAACACATATTGTCCCAGTGATGACAAGCAGGCCTTGAAGTTGGTGTATTCACACAGGATCACACACGTGCCACAGCTTCTTGCCACTACCGGAAGTCAGCGCCGATTTGCCACGGCGCCGCTGTTGTCTGCCGAGCAGTGAGTGGTCTAGCAATATATATACGTCATTGGTCGCGGCCCTAATCACAGCGTAATCTTTTAAACTGACAGCGTAACGGGCCGTTACGCTGAAATGCGCTGGCGAGAACCCTGATGTTGTGTTATGTGGAGGACACTTGCCTGGCTGTGGAAGTACAGATGGATCAACCTCACTTGACCCCCACCATTGTTGTGTGTGGTAATTTCACATTTTTTCTTCCTGATCTTCCCTTCCTTTTTGTATGTAACGTACCCTTTTATTTTTCCTCTTCTCTTCTGTCTTTTTAGACACAAATTCATGTTTCACAATGTTTTTTAGCGTAATCTTTTAGGATTAGTTAAGTGGTCTTAAAAAAAGCCTTGATGTTCTCTCCCTTTAACTGCACACACTGATTTTTATACTGATGTTAAGAAAAAAGTTAACCTCTAATGTTTTTTAGTTTAGTTTAAATTCTCATTTAAATTTTCAGTGTTTTCTGTTTCTCATGTTTGAATTATGTTTTGCTGTTGTTTGAATTATGTTTGCTTCTTTTTTTGGTTTGTTTGTTTCTTTTGCTTCTTAAGGGCGATCCTGCTTTTCATCCAGACGGTTCATGCTCAGCGTGGATCGACACATTGTACATGACAATTTCATTTCTGCCCTGTGCATGCTGTTCAGGAGCTACTATTGCCTGAATATCCATTACCCATCAGCAGTGGCATCAACCCTGGAGTTTCTGCAGAGGTATGTGCTTCTTAATGGGCTTTATGTACAGCGAAAATATGCTGAGGTTAATTGAGTACTCTAAATTGCCCGTAGGTGTGAATGCGAGTGTGATTGTTCGTCTGTGTATGTGGCCCTGCGACAGACTGGTGACCTGTTCTGGGTGTCCCCTGCCTTGGCCCGAGTCAGCTGGGATAGGCTCCAGCACCCCCCGCGACCCTAGTGAGGATAAAGCAGTGTATAGAGGATGGATGGATATCAGGCAGAGATGAGCATGGAATAGCACGATGATAGCAGAATCATGGAGAACTACTGACTGAAAAGAATGGAGCCGACAGCAGGCAGTTCGTGACAGTTCGCCATAGTTACAGCTGCAGTAACTTACTTTTATCTATTTTAAGGCTTTAATGGCTTTTAATTATAGCTTTAAAAAGAAGTATTGTGTTGTGAACAAAGCTGTTTTTTATTAAATACAATCTTCGGTCTTCTGTTTCCTAGGTGTTTTTTCTCCATTAACCTAGAGAAGGGCACCAAAGTAGAGAAGACAAGCACATCCCGATTTCATGTGAACCCTCGAGTCCTCACCTTGATCCAGGCACTTTCAGATCATGAGTGGCGTGATGTCTGAACATGGAATTACCTGAGTAAGATTATGGTATGTTAGGTGCCCCACTCACCATCTGAAGTTTTTATTCAACTTGTTACACAGATTGTGAGTACAAAGTTTGGAATTGTTCTGAGCGTTATTTTCCTTGTGTTTGTCATTTGCACATCTGTGACTCAATGTGATCGACATGTTTTACGGTACATACATGCCATAGTCCTTAAGGAGGGTTAAAATGCTTGCAGCTAACCATAACAAAAAAGGTTGTTCTTTAGACATTTTAGGAGAGGTCAGGTCCCCTGCTCTGTTATAGTTTAAATAAGATGATCACTGATCTGCATAGGATAAACATTAATGTTTGTCAAGTTCATGACACAAACATCTAAAATATGTTATTGTGTTGTATAAGACAACTGATTTGTTTTTCATCATTGAAGCCTGTAAGCCTATTCTAGTGGTGACTCAAAAGAAACCACGAAACCCAGAAATTAAGACAATATGTGATATGTGGGAAAAAACTTTTTTTTCAGGTAAAAGTATAACAATAACATCTGATAAAAAGCATTACAGTTAAATTAAAGACATGTTCAGAATACCTGTAATGTGATTTTTTTCAGAAGTAATAAACTGAAAAAAATAATCTAAAAAAATCTTTGGGAGGAAAGTGGCTTTGTTCTTAATTGCCATTTTTTGTATTTGTCTTTGCCTCATCTCCCCTTTTTAGTTTTATTAAGACTTCACTTACAGTATATGCCACATGCTGTTTTTGAGTGTATCTAAAGTACACATTACTAATATATATTTTGAGTGAGGACAGATTGTTGCTGCTTTGTGGTTAATAAATCTTTGGAAAGACAAGTTATATCTGGCTTTTTTCATGGCATAATTGCTTATAGGATACATCTCACTTTGCTTTTCACCGGGTTATTCAGGGTTCTTGTAAAAAATAAACATTTAAAGGCAATGCAATTTAAATAGTTAATAGAAGTGCCATCTAAAGCGGTGTATAGAGAATAGATCTGCCTGTAATTTAAAGATATTATTTTCAGTTCTCACAGAATGAAAACTAAATAGGCAATAAAGAAGAAAAAAACTTCAAAGTTGTAATATTTTAGAGATGTATTGGATAAGGATGTCAAAACTGAATTTTATGCCTTGAATGCCTAAAATGTAATTAATCAGTATTAGAATTTTAGTTACAGTATGTACAGTATGTAGATGCTGCTTTTACTGTAAAACTGCAAAAGATTAAAGTATATTAAACTCAATTTTCCAGTTAATTTAGCAGAAAAATTCAGTTAAATCGCAATTTTTCACTGTAGATTTTTACAGAAAAACGGTTTGTTTATTATTGGTTTTTTCAGTGAAGCTGAACGAAATTTGTGGTATATTTAACAAAATTTCACTGAAAATATTACTATTTATAACCGTATCTTACTGCTTTTTATAATAAATGTAAAATACATTAAACATTCATCCACAGCATGTAAATTAACAGTTAAATCAGTCAGTTAACAATAACAGTAGATAACTGTAATTTAACAGCATAAAACAGCATTTTCTGTCAAGTGGTGGAGATAGGCACCAGATTCCTTCACAAGTCTTGTCACTATCCATCAACATCTTACAGATAATTGTGGGCTTATGTTTCTGTTTTGATGACACCACTTCATTATTAATCAAACTTTTCAGGTCATTTTTGAGTGACAAGATGTGACAGGATATTCCTGAGCCTGACTTTGGACAGCACAGCTTCTTCATCATTGCAAGCAGTCCATGTGGACTTCAACCAAAGAGGTAAAGTTATTTTTATCTCTAAAAACTGTCAGTGTCCAGCATTGTTTTGTCTGCATGATTATTAAACAGTTGACATTATAAATATTAGCCTATTTCATTAGGTCTGTTTCACCTGGTCAGGCTGCTAAAATTGGCAAAGCAAGTTCTGTACCTTAGCGAGCTTTAATTCGGTTTGCTAACGTTAGCAGTCTGGTGTTGTTTCTGACCTTTGTAAGGTGTGTTAGCATCTTATCACTTACTCATTTAATTCATTTATAAATTCTTACAAATATAGGCCAGCCTATTAACAGTACATCAGTTTTTCAGTCTTTCATGAAATAGTTCTTTAAATAAGGTAACATTAGGACATTCTTTGACTCAATTGAAGCCAGCTAAAAAATAGACAGTATGAGTGGGACTTCATTTAGGTAGGTCATAGCTGTCTTGTTGGGCTACACAGTGGCGTAGTGATTAGCACTTTCGCCTTGCAGCTAGAAGATCCTGGTTCAAATCCCGGGGTGAGCCTGGGATCTTTCTGCATGTAGTTTGCATGTTCTCCCTGTGCATGCGTGGGTTTTCTCCGGGCACTCTGGCTTCCTCCCATAGTCCAAAAATATGCTGAGGTTAATTAATAACTCTAAATTGCCCGTAAGTGTGATTGTTTGTCTCTATATGTAGCCCTGCAACAGACTGGCGACCTGTCCAGGGTATCCCCTGCCTTTGCCCGAGTCAGCTGAGATAGGCTCCAGCACTCCCCGTGACCCTAGTGAGGATAAAGCGGTGTATAGAGAATGGATGGATGGATAGCTGTCTTGTCACTTCTTCATTATATGCTTGCTTCAGCTCCAGTAAAACAGCACACTAAGCACTCTTTTTTTATTATACAGTATACATGATAAATTTGCCAAAGCAACATCCTAGAACACCATGGTCTCAACAGGCTGGCTGTGCTTGGTTGAGAATTGTAGTCGGAATGGGTGCACACAATTTCATCTGTTTTTTAACATTGATCATAGGAATGGCCTAGTTTCACTATAATAAAGTAGTATTGCTTCAGCCTGTTCATCTACTGCTTCAACAGCATCAAGCTGAAGATAAGCTTAAAATATTTCAATGCTCTACTTTTCCAAGTGGAAGCAAGCACACAATGCTCGACTCCATTCCTCTCACTAGCCCTAACTTTCTAACAACATGCTACCAACCTACTCTCTTCTTCACACTTTTTATTTCCTCTCTCCCTTGAACAGTTTATTGCTCTGGCCCTTTTCTCTCCCCTCATACTGATGTTTCTTTCCCTCCCTCCATTAGTCTGTTTCATATTTTACCAGTGACATTGTGTTGCTAAATTTTTGTTTGTCTGTTTGTTTTGCAGGCACTACTCATCAGTGATTGAGGATACCAGCCAAATGCTGCAGTCAAGTACTCTCACTGTTCACTCTGTCTTTCTCCTTCTCTTCTCTCTCTCCACTTTCACTGTTATTGTTCACATCTACATGTGCAAAAGACTTGTTCACAAGCTAGACTGTTCTGTTTCACTGCTCTTGATGCTATTTTAATTCAGTGTTACACTGTTCTTGATGCTATTTTCATGCAGTATCTGAAGTTATGCTTATTAGTAAAGCCTGCCATTATGGATTTTATTATTATGTACAGTTTCTTCCAAACAGGTAATGGAATACCTTTTCTTTTTATAATACAAATGTTCTAAATGTTATTAGTACTACAAAGTCTGCTGAGGGTTTGTATTAAAGTACAGCAATGTTATGGAATATATATTCTCTTGTGTTTTATACCTGGGGTTCTCAAACTTGCTAGGTCTGATCTGATTTTTATTCAAGTTCAGAGTTCAGGAATGATTGGCAATAACATTTAATCAACATTAAATCAGTTCACTGATGATTATTCTGGGAAACGGTGTTAGTGTGAGCGCTCTGTACTCTGTCAGTTCTTGATTCTTGAAAACAGCATCAGAGTCTCACTCTGATGGTCGTTGCATTGTTCACTCTGTGTTACTCTCCTCTGTCTCCTCGGCTAGCTTAACCTGCTACTTTTCTTCAGTTGGCACAGACAAGCGAATAGTGGTGGATGCATGTTGCTGGATGTTTGTGATAGGCTTAAGGTAGAAGCACAAGTACAAGAAGGTACACAATTTAAGTAAAATACAAGAAAAGTCATGTCTTCTGTGTTGATAGTAGGACCTGTGGATGTTACCTGCTGTCATGATAAACATAAGGTATGGATGGACATGGGTCCAGATTGACTTGCTGTTCAGTCCAGAATTTCAAAAGCCCTGTATGATGTTATAAGTTAGTTTTTTAATTTGTGGTAATTTATAGAAATTAAATACAAAATAGCAGATTTAATATCCTTTGTGAATAAACTGGTGTATACTGTAAAATTACCATAACACCTACTGTCATGTACTGTAATCCAAAATACAGTAGTATACTGTTAAAATAAATAACAGTACATGCGCTGTAAAATTACGACAACACCCACTGTTATCCTATGGTAATATACTGTAATTCAAAATACAGTACTAGACTGTAAAAATAAATTACATTAGGTGCATTGTAAAATAATAGTAAAATACTGGCGTCCCTGCTGCCAGTATTTTACTGTTATTTTACAGTGAAATTTTTTACAGTGTACTGAAGAGAATAACAATTGACAACAACACAATTAAACTGCATTCCACAGTGTCATACAAACAGCTGATTGACCATGGAGCTACGAGGGCTTCATCTTACTACATACGAACTAACCATAGTTTACACACACACACACACACACACACACACACACACACACACACACACACACACACACACACACACACACACACACAAACATCCTGTATCCATGGCATATGGAGCACGGATTTGAAACACACCTTCACTGGCTGAATTGTAGAGCAACCCACATTCACGTGTGCAGCTCTCTGCATGTCTAAAGTCTACACTTATTGTACATTCATTCTCATGTTTGCATCTTTTATTTATCTCAGGAACCTACATGAGATAACCATATTGTGTTTGGTGTCATTTTAATCATTTATTCGGTTTTATTTCAGATATGTGAAATACTATTGCACACTCTGTATGCCACATTTAAGAAATGAGAAAACAAATAGACCAAAAGGGGGGGGAAAAAGAAAAAACCTTTACACTGTGGTAGTAGCTCAGATCTTCTGTTTACTTACCTCTAACATCATGGCCAGATGCAGTTTGACCGAAAGGTGACAGTGGACACAAATTTCTATGTGGCTGACACTCGAGATCATTTTATGGGCTGCACGACCACCATACATCACCTCTCCATGGACACACAGAAGACACCTGTATGCTTCTCTCTGTTGACTTGCTTCCGGACGATTTATAGCTCTGTGTGTGTGTGTGTGTGTGTGTGTGTGTGTGTGTGTGTGTGTGTGTGTGTGTGTGTGTGTGTGTGTGTGTGTGTGTGTGTGTGTGTGTGTGTGTGTGTGTGTGTGTGTGCGTGTGCGCGCTCAGGTGCTGGCTATACTGGTAGGGACCAAAACCGAAAACAATGTCACTTGTGGGGACCTCATTTCGGTCCCCACAAGTTTAAACAGTGTTTTCTTGGCCATGTTGTTGTTACTGAAAAAAGTAAAAGTGCAAAAACATTTCTTTAGGGTTAGGCATTGTTTTGGCCTGGGTTAAGGTAAGGGTTAGAGTAAGGGTTAGGGGTTAGATATGAATGGGAGTCAATGGTATGTCCCCACAATGATACAAAAACACAGTGTGTGTGTGTCTGTGTGTGTGTGTGTGTGTGTGTGTGTGTGTGTGTGTGTGTGTCCGTGCGACCTGGCAGTCCCAGGCCTATAAAAAGCACAGTGGTCTCTTGCCGTCACATCGACACCACTCTGGACCGGGGCGAGTGACTTTCTCACAGGTAAGACTGTTATGGTTCAGCTCATGTCGATGTGTATCACTGTCTCTGTCTCTGTGTGTGTTTTTTTCTCCCTCTACGTGAAATGTGTAACATATGATAAAAAGGACACTTCGAAGAACTGTAACTGGTACAGTTATAAACTCATATAAACTTTTCTTTCCTTTCCTTTTTTTTTTTTTTTTTACCAGACTGCTCCGCTGGCTTCCTGTGTATTATGGCAAGATCTTATCTACAGGTAAGAGTCATATTCTTTAATACATCAATACAACATCTCTGTATATACACTACTCAAAAAAATTAAAGGAACACTTTTTAATCTAAGTATTGCATCAAATCAGTGAAACACGTGGGATACTGATCTGGTCAAGTAAGTAACTGAGGGTCTTTTTAGTCAGTTTCAGCTGCTTTGGTGTTCATAAAATTAACAACAGGTGCACTAGAGGGGTAACAATGAGACAACCCCCTAAAACAGGAATGAGTTTACACTGACATTTTTTTCCTTCCTAATGTTTTCTGACTGTTTTTCACGAGTTTTGCATTTGGCAAGGGTAAGTGTCACTTCTGGTAGCATGAGGCGATACCTGGACCCTACAGAGGTTACACAGACAGTCCAACTCCTCCAGGATGGCACATCAAAGTGTGCCATTGCCAGAAGGTTTGCTGTGTCTCCCAGCACATTCTCAAGCGCATGGAGGAGATTCCAGGAGACAGGCAGTTAGTCTGGGAGAGCTTGACAGGGCTGTCGAAGGTCCTCAACCAATCAGCAGGATAGGTATCTGCTCCTTTGTGCATGGAGGACCAGGATGAGCACTGCAATAGCTGCCTGTAACATTGTTCAGCATGAAAGGTTTGGTCAGTAATGGTGTGGAGAGCATAACATTCTCCACGGCTTCTCCAGACCCTTTCATGCCTGTCACATGCGCTCAGGGTGAACCTGCTCTCATCTGTGAAAAGCACAGGGCACCAGTGGTGGACTTGCAAATTCCTGTGTTCTATGGCAAATGCCAGCCGAGCTCCACGGTGCCAGTCAGTGAGCACCGCAGGCATTAGAGGACGCTGGGCCCTCAGACCACTCTCATTACATCTCTTTCTGATTGTTTGATCAGAGACATTCACACCAGTGGTCTGCTGGAGGTCATTTTGTAGAGCTATTGCAGTGCTCATCCTGGTCCTCCATGCACAAAGGAGCAGATACCTGTCCTGCTGATTGGTTGAGGACCTTCGACAGCCCTGTCAAGCTCTCCCAAGCTAACTGCCTGTCTCCTGGAATCTACTCCATGCGCTTGAGAATGTGCTGGGAGACACAGGAAACCTTCTGGCAATGGCACGCATTGATGTGCCATGCTGGAGGAGTTGGACTGTCTGTGTAACCTCTGTAGGGTCCAGGTATCGCCTCATGCTACCAGAAGTGATACTTACCCTAGCCAAATGCAAAACTAGTGAAAAACAGTCAGAAACAATTAGGAAGGAAAAAATGTCAGTGGCCTTCACCTGTAAACTCATTCCTGTTTTGGGGGTTGTCTCATTGTTACCCCTCTAGTGCATCTGTTGTTAATTTTATGAACACCAAAGCAGCTGAAACTGACTAAAAAGCCCCTCAGTTACTTACTTGACCAGATCAGTATCTCACATGTTTCATTGATTTGATGCAATACTTAGATTAAAAAGTGTTCCTTTAATTTTTTTGAGCAGTGTATATATGTTTTGTTTGGTTGTGATGACAACAGCTGCAGAAGACATGCTCCCGTCAGAAGTATACCTTTAGGCCGTTGCCTTTGATGACCTGATCCAAGCAATAGTCAATGATGTGAAGACATCAAGAAGAAGACAAGAAGACATCCCTGATACCGTTACCCATCAGGAGTCTGGTGGTTATACAGACTAAAGTGTTCAAGACGGTGGTTGTCAATGGTTGTCGATTGTATTTGGTGATGGAACCAATATCTGATATGTCTATGTGACTTTATTGTAATAAAGACCAAACAATCTGTGATGTGAGACCTTCGCTTGCATTTTTCTTATGTCACAAATGACACAGTGGCATAGATGAGGTAAATACTATTCAACAATATACAAAATGTACAGAACACTTCCTGTTGGGTTTAGAGCATGGCTGTCATTGAGTTTTTTTTGTGTGTCCTAATGTGCTGCACATGCCTAAAAGTATTCAGACCCCTTGAAATTTTTCACTCTCTGTGTCATTGCAGCCATTTGCCAAAATCAAAAAACTTCATTTTATTTCTCATTAATGTACACTCAGCACCCTATCTTGACAGAAAAAAAATGAAATGTAGAAATTTTTGCAAATCTATTATAAAAGAAATACTGAAATATCACATGGTCAAAAGTATTCAGACCCTTTGCAGCGACATTCATATTTAACTCACATGCTGTCCATTTCTTCTGATCCTCCTTGAGATGGTTCTGCTTCTTTATTGGAGTCCAGCTGTGTTTAATTAAACTGATTGGACTTGATTAGGAAAGGCACACAGCTGGCAGTTCACAGTGCATGTCAGAGCAAATGAGAATCATGAGGTCGAAGGAACTGCCCAAGGAGCTCAGAGACAGAATTGTGGCAAGGCACATATCTGGCCAAGGTTACAAAAGAACTTCTGCAGCACTCAAGGTTCCTCAGAGCACAGTGGCCTCCATAATCCTCAAATGGAAGAAGTTTGGGACGACCACAACTCTTCCTAGACCTGGCCGTCCAGCCAAACTGAGCAATGGTGGGAGAAGAGCCTTGGTTAGAGAGGTAAAGAAGAACCCAAAGATCACTGTGGCTGAGCTCCAGAGATGCAGTCAGGAGATAGGAGAAAGTTCCACAAAGTCAACTATCACTGCAGCCCTCCACCAGTCGGGGCTTTATGGCAGAGTGGCCCGACGGAAGCCTCTCCTCAGTGTAAGACACATGAAAGCCCGCATAGAGTTTGCCAAAAAAAACACATGAAGGACTCCCAGACTATTAGAAATAAGATTCTCTGGTCTGATGAGACCAAGATTGAACTTTCTGGTGTTAATTCTAAGCGTTATGTGTGGAGAAAACCAGGCACTGCTCATCACCTGCCCAATACAATCCCTACATTGAAACATGGTGGTGGGAGCATCATGTTGTGGGGGTGTTTTTCAGCTGCAGGGACAGGACGACTGGTTGCAATTGAAGGAAGGATGAATGCGGCCAAGTACAGAGATATCCTGGAGGAAAACCTCTTCCAGAGTGCTCAGGACCTCAGACTGGGCCGAAGGTTCACCTTAAGCACACAGCTAAAATAACAAAGGAGTGGCTTCAGAAGAACTGTTCTTGACTGGCCCAGCGAGAGCCCTGACCTAAACCCAATTGAGCATCTCTGGAGAGACCTCAAAATGGCTGTCCACCAATGTTCACCATCCAACCTGACAGAACTGGAGAGGATTTGCAAGGAAGAATGGCAGAGGATCCCCAAATCCAGGTGTGAAAAACTTGTTGCGTCATTCCCAAGAAGACTCATGGCTGTACTAGCTGAAAAGGGTGCTTCTACTCAATACTGAGCACAGGGTCTGAATACTTATGACTATGTGATATTTCAGTTTTTCTTTTTTAATAAATTTGCAAAAAAAATTCTACATTTCTGTTTTTTTTTCTGTCAAGATGGGGTGCTGAGTGTACATTAATGAGAAATAAAATGAACTTTTTTGATTTTGGCAAATGGCTGCAATGACACAGAGAGTGAAAAATTTCAAGGGGTCTGAATACTTTCCGTACCCACTGTATGTGGTGTTGACCTGTACATTCGCACACATCATCCTTCATCCTGAAGATGTTCAGGAGTGGCTGCTGCGACTGCTGAGTCTGTGACTTGGATACCCTGGAAAAGTTGGAAAAGCGAAAGGACATTGATGACTCCCTGGATGCATGTATCTTTTTTTTCTTTTTTTTTAACGGATTTAACCTTTCCATGCATACATTATGATAACCTCAGTAAGGATTTTTAAAATAATTGTTTTTGTTTATGCATCTTAAGGCATGAAAACAAGGTTTGAACTTATTGTTTTCAACACATATCTATAACAATATTAATACAATAACACAAATGGTAATTACTTCTGTACTCGCTAAAAAATCCAAACAAACAAACAAAAATAAACAGAAACAGGGAACCGCATGGACAGTCTGAAAATGATACAGGGTGTTAACTGAAAATGATCATAGAGAATAACACAAAATGGACACAACAACTTATTCATATTACATTGTAAACACAAAGAGTTTTCCAACCATATGTGAGCAGAAGAGGATGAAATTAACTAATAATTAATAATATAAACAAATTTATATTAGATCAGATTTATATTAGATTAAGTATTTAATAAGCAAGTCTGATATTTTTATGGCTTTGTTGTTTGATGATGTTGTTATTGTATTGAAGTATTGTTTGAGTTCATTTTCAAAGTATTTTCCATTAGGTTTTTTCTTTACCCATTTCGTTGCCAGGAAAATCCAGACTGACTTTATTTATGTATTAATATCAATACAAATAAAGGCAGTCTGGCATTGTGATGATACGAGACAATTTCAAAAAGGAGGGGCTAACGAATGCAGCTTGAACGGAAAAGAACCAATCAGCATAACACGGATGTGACGCACAAACAAATCGACCTTGTAGTCCATGTAGTCCAAACAACAATGGCATGCAACCGAGAAAGTGTCGCGGTGAATGATTACTGCCGTTTTTGTCTCAAAAATCTGCGAATACATGGGGTACTCTCAAGTACAATACTTATTTTTGAAAAGGCTACGCAACAAAAGACTCCTTCCAAACGATAAGCGGTGTTAGGAATAACTTTAAATCAGAGCCAAACCAATTATGTGTAAAAGTTGCTTAAATTTACTCACACGTTTGGAACGGGATTTTCCTCTGTACAAACAATGGCAAGAAAGCTGAAAGTAACGAGCCATCCAGTGCCTCATCATCATCGGAAACGTCAAGTGAAAAGAGGCAACGACTAACGCCATCCAAAACGCCAAGAGACCACAAAAAGATTCGCTTTGGCCCCCCTCCTCTCTCTCTCTCTACTTCTTGTTTTATGGCGGTGGCCCCCCTCCTCCTCTTCCGGCATCTTCTTTATGGGTAATCCAGGCGCTGAAGATGACGCAGCATTAACTCCCGCCTCCCGTGCTATGATTGGTCGTACCAAACTGGACCGGGAGGGAAACGCGATTCAATTCGCACAATGCCAAACTGACTCTCCTGTATCTCCTAACATGGAGATAGGAGATTACATGGAGATTCAGTTTGGATTTTCCAAGCTACCCATTTCGTTTTGTGAATATGAAATTTGCCCAGCATGATGATAGTCTGCAACAAAAGGGAAAGACCGTAAGGTATGGAGGAATTCTCAAACTGAAAGAGGATGCGGCTCTCCCGGAGGCCGATCCTGTGTCCAGTTTTGTTATGGATTAGGTTTTTTATACGTATGATTCCAGAGGTTTTTACTGTATGAGCATTGATAAAAGAGGCTGATGATGGTTTCCGGTTCTGTTTGGCAAAAGTCACAGTTATAGTCTATATTTAATTTAAACCTCTCCAGGGTTTTGTTTTTTGCCGAATATAAATTGTGACAGATTTTGTATGATATTTCTTTGACCTTATTGTGAATGAGCAGCTTCTTTTTTTTTAAACATATTTTTATTGAACTTTTTTAGTACAAAGCAAAAGTAAAAAATAACTACATCTTGCAGTCGTACTTTTACAGTACACTGAAGTAAGGATGGATACAGCAGGTATACAGTTAAAATCAAAACAAGACAAATCAATGCATAACCGACAGATGGACAGAAATAAATAAAAATAATAAACAAAAATAAATAAAATAATAGTGATAATAATAATCTGGGAGTCTTGGATTACATCAGATTTTAGATCACCAGTTAGGAAAAGAGAGAGAGCAAGACGAGAGTACCGTAACAACACATCTCTTAAAGCTATGAATCACAGTCACTTTCTCCAAGCCATGTCAATCAGTCCCATTCTCATCCTTTGAGATCTTGTACATCCAAGATAGTCGAGGAAAGGATCCCAAGTCCGGTAAAATAGAAAGGGTTTGTCTTTAAGGGCTGTACTAAAGGCTTCTTGTGGGACAATGCTTGTCACCGCATTTACCCACTGATTAAGCGTAGGAGCTTTATCCATAATCCACATTGCATTTTCGAGCAGAATGTAACAGAATATGCAGAAGATTCCTGTTACGAAAATCAACGGGTAACTCATCATTTAGTCCCAGAAGACAAGTCCTAGCACCTAACAGGAGAGAGTGCTTAAAAATTTTTCAAGCTGGTGAACAATTGTGATCCAGTATTGCTGAATACAAGGGCAACTCCATAGTTGTCTATGGAGTGAACAGTGAAACAGTGAACCAACAGAAGCTTGGCATTTGGTACACAGGTCTGACATTTTTGGATTCATTTTGTGTCTGGCTTCAGGTATAACATACAGTCTGTGTATAATCTTGAATTGTCTCTCCCATGCAGAATTGGATGCTATGATACCTTGGGGCCTTTTAAACAGGGCATTCCAGGCCTCTGGATCTATTACAGTTCCCAAATCAGATTCCCATTTGCCTCTCACCCTTATCAGAATTTTCCACCCTATGGCAGCAGAGATTGTTGTAGAGTCGTTTAGTGATAAGCTTAACATTTGCATTTTCTTTCAATAAGGGCTCTATTGTTGAAGTTGCAAAGCCTCCAGTAAACTCCTTGAGCTTAGTTTGAATGAAATTCCGGACCTGTAGAAATTTGAAGAAGTCTGAATCTGGAACTCCAAACTTAATTTTTACTTGTGAGAATGTGAGGATTGATTCTCCCTGAACCAAGTCACCAATAACTCTAATGCCACGGTGTCTCCAATCTACAAAACCACCCTGAAGGCCTGGGGAAAAATCTGGATTTTCATGGAGGGGAGTTAACAAGGACAGCTTTTTGTTATTCCCCTCTAAGTTCCTAATTCATCGCCAAATATTCACCATAGTCTTAAGGATAATGTTGTCTTTTATTAGAGGAGACAAGTTTTCAGAGGAGATATAGAGTAAATTACGCAGGGGAATCTTATCTAAAAGAGCAGATTCACTAGCCTCGCCGCGCTAGACAACCCACGGCAACGAATTTAATTCTCTGCCAGGGTGGGTCTAGTTACCCTCCATAAGGCTCGAGGCTGGATTCTCCTAAAACTGGCCGGAGCAATCACCATGAAGTGTAGAGTCAGAAGGCGGGCGTAACGAAGTGACGACAGAGGCGTGACGATTCTGACAGAAACAACCAGTGCACAATAAACAGTTTATCTTGGCTTTGGCCACAGCCCTTAAAGATTTGAAGCTAAAATTCAACTTGAAAGATAAACAAAGGACGGCACTTAAGTGTTTCATTGAGAAGAAAAACGTATTTGGACTTATGCCCACGGGATATGGCAAATCCTTAATATACCAGTTGGCTCCGCGGCTCCGCTGGTTGGGAAGCTAATGGGACTTAGCCACAATCCGCCGGTGCTCTCGGAACTACGTCAGCCTATTCGTTGCATTGATTGGTTGTATACCTACCCAATTGCTGCAGAGGGATTTGATAGACAACCTTTTAGCCCGCCTCCCTCCCTGTCGAGCTTCCCTAGACCCTTGTGCCGTCAGAAACATGGGTGTAGCATGGCTAGGCTACAGATTCACAACTAAGCCAGGTGGAATTAAAGTCCTCTCTGAACCACTCCATAAGGAATTTAAACTGTGCAGTCAGTTGATAAAGGGTAACTGAGGGTGCTGCTAAACCACCCTGTTTAGTGGGTAAACAAAGAAAACACTATCGCAACCTTGGTCTTTTTTTACCCAAATAAATGATATTATGGAGCTATTAACCTGTGTAATGATTTTCTTTGATAACATTATTGGAAGCATTTGGAACAGATATAGGAGACGCGGAAGGATGTTGATTTTAATTAAGTGAATCCGACCAAGAAGAGAAAGGGGTAAGCCACACCACCTTTCTAAGTCTCGTTTAATAGTTTGCAGGAGAGGACTAAAGTTCAGATTGTAAAGATCTTTTAGTTTTGGGGAGATCTTTACACCTAAATATGTGAAACTATCATCAGCTCTTGCCTTTATTTTAAACCTTAATGCTATGATGATTTACCTGTTCTTTGGTTACAGTAATGCCTTCAAAAAGTGTTTCTGCTCGTTCTTCGAACTCTTCTACGCTGACATCTCTTGCCTGTCTGTCATACAGATTTGTGAGGGGTTCTGGGAGATCTAGTGTGACGTCTTTAGGGACATATGATGCTGCAAACTCTCTGACAACGGAGAGGAGTGCCGGCTTTATTATCTGTCCCTCTTGTGTGCTGCATTTGGAGAGGCTGCTGTAGAACTACACTTGCTAAGTGGGGGTCAGGGGTGGGAAAGCTGGCGGAATGGCAGTGTGGCCTTTGGAAGATCTTCCTTTTTGCTTTGCGGGGAATTGTTAAAAATGATGTCCTTGCCTTGCTGATACTCCACTTTTTTCAATGACTCCTCACTTGGCCTGGTCCACTTGCACTTTTTGGACTGCTATCTCGTCTTCTCTCGCATGTTATACTGCCACACCATGAACAACACTGCTGACACATGGGAGCAACACTCTCCAAGCCCTGCTGTACAGTTACAGTGTGCTCCTAATACAACTCCATCATTCCTGATGACCACCCATGGCTTCAGCTGAGGGTCATTCAGTCTTTGGGAGTGGTTAACCTGTAACAGAGATTAAATAGCACTTGCCTGATAACTGCTCTATGTATGACGTTGTGCTTTTATAAATAAACGTGTTTTATTATCATTCAGAAATCATACAGAGATGTATTAAACCACTGACTGTGAATTAAACTTGTATGTTTCAAGCTTGCACAGACAGTGATTGCTTACACTACACTGCTACACTACACTACAAGACTCCAGATCTGAATCCTGGTGACAAAGTTACCCTGTGTCCATTTATACCCTCAAGGCTTTAATACGCTTTAAGAGATTCACCGGAGTAGGATGAAGGAAAATTTATCAGGTAATTGTAGATGTCAGGGTACCGCAGGTCCGGTAAAAGGTCCGCTCCGACCACCTCAAGATTCTTAAATAAGATACCGAGGGCATGATATGGATCGGATATGTTTAGTTTGTCCAGTTTTGTTTGTATATTTTATAATATCGTCTGATTTAAAATGAAAAGTAAACTCAGACGGCGTAAATTTCTACCAGCGCCATTCATTTTGAAGCGGAGTTTCCTGCCAACATGGCGTCGTAAACAAACGGAGTCACGTGACGTCCGGAGCTCTATTGCCTGTTTTTGGTCAGCACCTAACCTCGAGAATTAATTTGTATCTCTGTGACAATTTGGCATGCATTGTTGAACTTTTCTTTTCAGTTCTTGTTTGAAAGTGCATGTTACGATTACCTTATGAGTCTCTCCTCACAAATTCCTCCCTATGCCATCTCCTGTGCTGTCACCTTCAGTGTGTGTTGTGTAATGTGACTCTGATGAGTTTGTAGCCTCCCATGTCTAAACTGACCTGCTGAACCCTGGTCTGCCCATTACTCCTCAAAGTCCCTGCTGTTGCACTTAGCACAGATTCTGTTCAGTGGTGGCGAGCCCACCTTTTTGCCTTTTCTCACCAGAAGTTAGTAGCTCTCCAGAAATTAGAATTTCTTTGATTCAAGTGAAATTGTTAAGGGCACAATGGTGTTTATTCAGACATAATGTCACGAGTGCACATCCCAGATTATGAAGCGCAAGTTGTACATGGGATGAATGCTCACTGCGTCTTTCCAAATTCCATGTTCTGTCTTCATCTAGAACAAAAAAGATGAGGGATGGTGGTTGAAACCTGCTGTTCAGATGTTTAAAAAGAAGGCAAAAACATACTGGAGGTTTGGAACATGTCTCGAGGTTCCGCCAGCGTAGCCTCCTGCCTGTCCTCTATGGCAAGCCGTTTTAACATTTAATGCCCAGACTGGATATTCGCTACAGATATCTGTAATTCAGTTCTTCCTAGGCGAAAAGATCATTAGAGATATCAACAACTCTATTTCTCCTATCCGAAATTATCATTTCAGATATCACAAATACATTCTTCCGAGGAGAAATGACGTCACTTTTGCCATTCATGTGTATGGGTTATGTCATTGCGCCTATCCGTAATTCAGTTGTAGATAGCCGCAATATGAGTTACGGATATCTACAACTGAATCACGGATAGTCAAAATTCCAATTCGAGATATCTCCACCCCTCCTCAATTACAGATATCTTACATGTTCCCTTTGACTAGGCGGAATTCGTTGTAGATATCTTAAATAAAGTAACGCCTAGTCAAAATGACGTTGTAAGATATCTCAAATGGGAATTACGGATAGGCAACTTGATTGCAGATATCTAAATTACGTTAGAGATATCTTTAATGAATTTTGATATATATATCTAAAACTGGAGATATCTGTAATTACAATTCTGCCTAGGCGAATGTAATTAAAGATATCTTGAATGACAGTTTTGACTAGACGAAATGACATTGCAGATATCTGTAATGTTGTGCTATTACTCCTCACTTTCAGGTGGAAGCGGTGAAGCGGTGTGGTTTATTTCCAGCAGTATTTTGCAGTTTTCAAACAGGTAGATTGTGGTTCAGGCGTATGGTTCATTTTTCTGCTATAATTGATTCAATAAAAGCAATCAAGTTCCCGATCACTGATCTCTGCTCTCCTCCTCAGGTCTCTGTTTCTGCAGTTGCCTAGGTGCTGCATCTAGCGTCTAAAGGACGTAAACATTGAGGCTCCTATGAGTTGCTGGTTTATTGTGTGAGTTACATTCTCATCTTAATATATGTCTTTTTATTGTGTACAAACTGTCCTTTGCACCACTGTATGGTGCACACTGTCACTATGCACATCTTCATGTATAAGAAAGTAAGCTTTGTATTTCTATTTTGCTTTATATTGTACTCTATATCTTCATGTAGTTTAAAACTGCATGCCTCTTTACCATACTTATCTCCAGTGGTGTAGTCGAGTCTCGTGGGTATACTCCAGCCTCATAAACCAAAGCCAAGTCAGGTTCTCATATATGTGTGCGTGCAGTCACACGTGCAACGCGCACACACACAGCAGCAGCTCCTTTATTTCAAACTACCAATCAGATACTGATAGACATTATAGCATCAGCAACTCTCCTCCTGCCATCAGGTAGAGCTGAATGTTTTTCTCTTCATCAGGCTCCCTTTCTAAACGTTAACCTTAGCTCCAGCTGTAGTTTGTCCCTAAAGCGGCAGTATTCACAGGACAGCAGCAGGCTGCTGAAATAGTTTCATTTGGCTTTGCTTTCTTTTTCTTATTTTTCTCCACTGACTGGTGTTTGGATCATTAGAGGTTGTAGACTCATGTCCCTCTTCTTCTAAGCCAGGGGTATTCAGCTAAAATTCAGAGAGGTCCAGTTAATTCAAATGGGCGGACTTCCTTTTGGGTGTACGTATGGCTCCAAGAGGCTTTTTTGTGTGTCCTGCTTTGCTCTATATGCCTCTCAAATTTTGTGGATGTAAGGTTGAAACGGGCTGCGGGGGCTGTATATTAAAAATACTGTAGGGGGCGCTATAGCACATGCAGCTGCCGAGATGAATACAGTGTCCTTCCTTGGGTCGATAGAGATGTGTATGGTAATTTTGGTGAGCTGTTGAGCATTGTAAACTCTGTGAAAAAAGTACTTTGTCACGGAAACCACGTGTTGCCACGGCAAAACTTGTATCAAATGTCAAAATCTTCACACTGTGGCATTGTCATGGGGTGAAGAATCAGCTGACCAATTTCAGAATGATATGAAAAGGTTTGGAGCAATGGTGTGTGCAAATGTATTTTTCAACTTCTTGTT
Source organism: Acanthochromis polyacanthus (assembly GCF_021347895.1). Classification (NCBI taxonomy): domain Eukaryota; kingdom Metazoa; phylum Chordata; class Actinopteri; family Pomacentridae; genus Acanthochromis; species Acanthochromis polyacanthus. Next base: position 38,980,147 of record NC_067115.1, on the reverse strand, counting down.
ACCAATAGGTGGCGTTAAAATTTTTTCTAAATTTTTGAGGTGTGGATGTCCTCACACTGGGCCTGGTGTCCAGCACATGAAGTTTGGAGCAGATAGGATGAGGATTTGCTGAGATATTAACATTTTAGTAGTCATGGCAACAGTAAACTGTTGTGTGTGTTCTTTTGGACACATCCAGATTGATTGAAGGTCTGAAAGTCCTGTGTTGGTCCACTGCTACATTCCAGCTTGGCTGTTCCCCCCAAATCAAAGTGATTGAATTGTTGACCATGGCTCAAATCCAAACTTCCCAACAGCCGCAAATTTAGAACACTTGGCAGTGGAACCCAGCTGCACGGCTGGAGTGAGAAATCTAATCTTTATTTTGCTCAAGTCACAAGAAATTCCAACCTTCTCTTACCCCATCCCAACACACAGCTGATAAATGTCCACAACATTCATACCAGATTTAAAAGCAACTGCATAAAATTATCGGGAAACCTTAAGCTTGCTTTAAAGTGAAAATTCACCCAAATAAGATTGGCAACAGATCGAACACTAAATAAGACCAACAAAAATGGTCACCACTTCCAATATAATACAATATACATGTTGAGTTTGATAACTTCACTCAGACAGACTGAATAGTTTAATCAGTGCAGCAAAACCTGGTGGTCATTATTATTCTACATAAAACATTTAGTTGAGATTCAGGAAGATGATGCAGAGCGCATATTACCAGAGGACAGAAAGAACGCAAGCACTGAAGTCAAACACTGCACTTCTGTTCAGCTCTTAACTGTATGTGGCAGGTTGACCGTCACTGAATGCAGACTTGGCAGCACAGCCCATCCCGAAACTACGTTTTCATCATTTTGATAAACACTTCCTCAGCTCTTCTTCTTGGCACTTCTTGTTTGACTTCATTAACGCTCACAAATCTGCAGCGTCCACCTGACTTTGAACCCATTTTCCCTTGCATTAGAGAGTAAGACAGAGGAGCCAAACAAGAAGCCTTTAAACCAAACATCATGAAAAATATTACCCCAGTGTCCTGTGCATGTCACGGCTGCAGAAGTGTGAAATGGTGCTTTTGTGCAAAGAGTTAAATAAGCAGTATCTCTGGCTCCGACACAGCGCAGTAAAGCATGAAGCCCATCTGGTCCACCTGGTCCTCTGACAAGCTGCTCAGCAGATTGACAGCAGGTTTGAAGTAACTATGCAACGCCCCTTGCTCGAGGTAGCTGATCAGCTCTGTGATGCACTGCTGGAATCTGACATGCAGGTTGCTCTCAGACCAGTTGCCCTCGCCATCACTGAGGTGTAAGATGAGATTGGCCAGTGGGGCGGCTTCCAGAGGTCGCAGGGCTGGGTTCAGTGTGCACACGGCTTTAAGGATTTTAAGTGTGTGTCTGCGGCAGCCATCATCAGCTGAGTCGAGCTGAGCCAGACGCTGAGTCTCCCACGGGTAGAGGGAAAGGTGCCAGGCGTTCAACCACGGGGAGGTGAGCTCAGGTTGGGCGGTCAGGACCACGTCAGCTTCCCTCAACAGAGGCAGCATGGAGATAAACAGGGATTGGTCGCTGCTGTCTGCTCCAACATTTTCACTTCCAGGCCTAAAGAATTCCAACAGGAGAAGAGACTATTAGGGAGAACACTGAACACACATTACCTCTTATCACTGACAAGCTCTTAGTTTTTGGAAAAAAGAACAAATGTTCTAATTCAATGATATTGTTTTATTTATTTTAGGATGCCAATTCACAAGAGGTAGAAGGACAACCCATGGAAACTAGCTTTTCTGCTAATTCTGGTGCATTTACATTTGTTTAAATGTTGATTATTGTACATTGTGCCTTCCTGAAAAATAATCTGTGCTCAAAACTGAACTTTGCTGTCAAATCATGCCTCAAGTCAATCAAAATTACATACTCTACTGAGCAATCACTAAACGTAGTGTTTAGTGATTGAAAAAAGGAAAACACAATGCTCAGGACATGAAGCAGTCGAAATAAATGTTTATTTCGGCTAAATGCATGTGTAAAACTAAATACCTGGGCATTTGTAACACCTGTACATAGAAAAAAGAATTTGCAAAAAAACACAGAAATCCTGTGCATTTACATGTAGCACTTGTATGTAAAATAAAAAAACAAAAATTTACAAATGAAGTACAAAGAAAAGAAGTGCATTACTCTCATTTCTCCGTACTGGATCAGGCCACATTTTCTCTGGAAAGAAGGACCTAGTGTGTCTGATCCAGCCCTAACATGCATCAACAGAAACATCACCACATGTCAAGACCATTGATGGCAAAAGATTTTCCCAAACGATGGCTGCTGCTCATAAACCTTCCACCTCCATGTTGAGAAGAATTCTTCTATAGGATTCAGAAAGGGAGAATATGGAGGCAGAAAAATCATAATGACTGGAGGGTTCATATTGAACCATTCCCAAATCAATAGTCCTCTATGAAAACTAACATTGTCCCAGGTGCATTTATGTGTATCATCAAAATCCAACTGAAAAACTCTCTGGAAGAAACACACACAAAACAGAGGGAAAAGTCAGTCATGTACACTTTCTGTAATTTTACCAGCACTTGTGAAGCAGAATTTTCTCTGGCCAGGCAACGGGGGGAAAAAAACCCTGGCATGCCGTATCCATGCTCCTCTTCTTAGATTTCTATCCATTGTAGTGTCTCACAAACCAGTGCTTTGGCTTATATGTACCCTCACATCATTAGCCACAAGTGTGACCAATTTTGAGTTGTTGTGTTCAACCGGTGATGCCTGAGCTTTAACTGTGTTTGACTTTTGCTCACCATTTTGCAACACGTGCATCACAATGACAATGTGTTGACAAGATGTGTCTAAACAGGTGAAAAGGGCTTACGGTTTTGCCAAAAGAGTGATTGATTCAATAAGTGGGTTCAGGCAACTGAGAATTTGGTTCAGACAATAGAGTTTAGTGTTTTAGCAATTGAGAAAAACTGTAATAAATACATGCATACGCATATAAATAAGTTAAGATATTAACTGTGTTAAGATAATATTTAGATGAAAAAATGTCTGTAGAGAATTTCTTTGCCCAGTATTCTGCATTCAGTTGTTTATGTTTTTGCAGAATGCAGTATTACACACTGGTTGGTCATTACATTTTATTAGTATGGTTTCACTGTTTAAAATGATGCCACTTATTTTCAGACATAAGATGTGATCATAAAACAATACAACATTTTTAGTTTCATGTTCATAAAGCACTTAAAGCTTTAAGTATGGCTAAATGCTCTTTTCAAAATTAAATACACCACTCCTTTGGTGGTAGTGGCCCCAAGTTCGGCAAAGTTGGAAAGTTATTGACAGATTCAGACTTCCAGCATCAATAACTCGTTAGACAGAGATTGTCAAAAACGTAACGATGGCTTCTGCTTTAAGCAGCCATGAGATAGGCAGCACACGAGCAGAGCTCCCCAATCTTTAACACAAACGCCAGATTTTTGAAAGATTATTAATTGTCAACAAAAGAAATCTAGAAGTGGCGTTTATAACATGCCTAGACCAAAACAAAAAAGTGTTTCACAGATGAAGGATAGGGCTCAAACAGCCGAGAAAGAATCGAGCGAAGACGACACAGCTAGCCATCTTGACAACGAGGAGCTACAAGTGGACGCTGACATGGCTAACATGCAGGTGATATTGCAAGAGCTCAGAGTTTCGGCGTGAAAATGGAGATACTCTTCGTGAGATAAGAGAGGATATTAAGGCAATTAACAGGCGAGTAGATGAAGTCGAAACGCGACTTACAGAGTCAGAGGAGAGAGTGCAGGGGCTGGAGGAGGCTACGAGAGAGCTAATAAAGCTACAGGCTAAGTTGGAAGAGAAGCTCACAGATCAAAGGGAAGAGCAAGACGGGAGAATATAAGAATACATGGCGCAGAGGAAGGATCGGAGAACAACTCCACATCGATGATATCATTTGTGGAAAATCTGTGGGATAAACTGGACTGTCTGCCACCAACGACCTCAAGATAGAACGTGCGCATCGCGCATTGGGACCGATCCCCCCCCCCGATCCATAGTAGTTAAGTTCTCCAGCAGCAAAACTAAAGAAAAATCTGAAACTCGTGTGGCAAAAAAAGGGGTTTCTCTATCAGGAGAGAGAAGTTTTTGTGGACCACGACTATGCACCTGAGACCCTCAGAAAGCGCTGAGAATACACCGAGGCAAAGAAAGTGCTGCGGGAGAATAAAATAAGGTTCCAGACTCCTTTTCCAGCCAGGATGAGGGTGTTTTATGAGGGAGAAACATGCCTGTACAACTCTGCAGAGAGGCAACGAAGGACATGGTGAAGAGAGGTTATCTGTGACGATTTATAAACCACCGACGAGCTGGATTGACAGAGTGGGAAACTGATGTGGCGCAAAATCCGATCACCGAGAGGAGCAGCGCAGCAGCCAGAGTCTCCGCGGATGGTTTCAAAAAGACTGGATGCTTTCAGGCGCTTCTGACCAGTGAACTGATCTTGTTTCAATGCAAATACCTCACGGTAAGGAGGCCTAGAGTAATAGGAATGTGAAACAAACTATACTTAAAACACTGCCATGGGAAATGACTGGTTTAGGTTAATGACATTTCTTATATAATGTAAGATTGGGGAAGAACTGAACAGGCTAAAAACATGGAGGGCCCTCCACAGCTGGACACACATGGAGGCTTACCCTCTGAGCTGACAGAAATCTCAGCTCATCCAGGGTCACAATAGACCTCAAAACTGGAAGTTCAACCTGTGATATTGGTAAAATGTATGAAGTTATGTTTTTCTGGGACTGTTCTATTATGTTATTTTCTGTGTTCATGTTTTTATAAAGTTCGAGTGGAGGGGGGGTAGAAAGACTAAAAGTGACACTTGATTAAAAATGGAAAGCAAAAAGTTACACTTAGGTTGGCCTCTATAATGTGAAGGGTGTACTTAATCCAATAAAAAAGTAAAATTCTGAGCAAAATGTGAAAAGACAGGTACATAATATTTCTACAAGAGACCCATTTAACAGAGTCTAGCATGCGAAACTCAAAAGGCAGGGCTTTAATCAGGTTTATTCATCCTCTAAAGATTAGCAGGACATAGAAGGGGGTGGCAACCTTATATCGAAAAGTAGTTTTTGAAAAGATAACAGAAATTGCGGAAAGAAGGTAGGTTTAATATGCTTGTAGGAAAACTAGAAGGATTAGAAATTACTCTCTTAAATGTATATGCACCCCCGGGTTCGGCATGGGGGTTTTACAGAGCGATATTTGACCTAATGATTACAAAAGCCCAGGGATGGTGTTTTGTGGTGGTGACTTCAACCTGAGATTGAATCCAGAGTGGGATGCATCAAGATTAACTCAGACCAGAATAATACAGTAAGCAATAAGGTGCGAAAGATAATGAGAGAGATGGGCATTTGTGACGTATGGAGGGAGTTCAATCCCACAACTAGAGACTATACCTTTTATTCCCACCACATAAAACTTACTCAAGAATTGATTTTTTTTATGTACTTTAAAGATGTCAGTTTTGTAAGGTCTTGTAAAATCGGGATAATGGATTTATCAGATCATAGCCCAGTGTATTTGATTTAAATCTAAAAAGCAGCAAAAATACTTTCACCTGGAGACTTAATTTCAATGTACTTTAAGCAAAAATGAAGGAAGAACTTGAAAAGGAAATTCAGTTATATGTCAGAAAATGATAATGGGGAAGTGTCCCCACTTATGGTGTGGGATGCGGGTAAAGCGGTCCTGAGAGGAAAAATAATTGCAAAATCGGCCCTTGAAAAGAAGCTCAGACAGGAAAAATTGAATAAACTAGAAAAAGAGTTAGATAATATGGAAAAAAAGCATAAAAAGATGTCCGTTGAACATTACTCAGAAAATTAAGGATGTCAAAAACCAGATCAAAGAAATTTACGAGGTTGAGATACAGAAGAAGTTAGTCTTTCTGAAACAGAGGTATTGTGAAGCAGGTCAACCAAAATTCTGGCTTATAAACTAAGAAAGCGACAAGCAGAGAGAGTAGTATATAAAATAAAAACCCAACCACAAACAAATGAAACATGACTTTCAGGACATTCGCACTTGCTTTGAAAAATATTATAAAAATTTATATGCCCGATGACCAATAAGGGGGACAAGTCACCGGAATCACTGCTTGCGTCACTTAATCTCCCAACAATTACAGAAGACCAGAATAATTTTTTAATGGCTAATGTGACCGTTGAAGAACTCCAAAAGCCAATTTCTAGACTTAAATTAAAAGTCTCCTGGTACTGACGGGTTCCCAGCGGAATGGTACAAGACTTTTAGAGACTCTTTATCACCATTACTACTAAGAACATTCAACTGGGTCCTTAAAAAAAGAGAGATACCTCCATCTTGGAGGGAGGCAATCATAAGTATAATACCGAAAGATGGTAAAGATAAGACAGACTGCTGTAATTACCGCCAATTAGTTTGTTGAACCAAGATTATAAACTCTTCACGTCAATTCTGGCAAAACGCCTAGAAATAATACTTCCACAAATCATACAATTGGATCAAGCGGGTTCATTAGACAGAGGCAAACACAGGACAATGTTAGGAGGACATTACATGTTATCAACCATATAAATAAAATCAATTTGGAGGCTGTCCTATTAGGGTTAGATGCAGAGAAGGCCTTCGACTCTGCTGATTGGTCCTTCCTATATAAAACAGAGAGATTTCAGTTCCACAACAATTTATTAATTTATCCAAGCCTTATATTACAAACCAACGGCTAAAATTCGCATTAATGGAGGATTATCAAATAATTTTGAGCTAGAAAGGGGATGTCGGCAGGGTTGTCCTGTGTACCCCGCTCTTATTTGCCATTTTTATAAAGCCTATGAGTCAATGTGTAAGACAGAATGAGAATATAAAGGGGATTATGGTGTCTCAAGAAGAACACAAAATTGCCTTGTTTGCTGATGATATATTAATATACTTGGAACAGCCGTCTATTTCTCTTCCATATCTGCTTAAGACCCTGAAGGAATATGGAACTTTATCAGGTTATAAACTAAACACCCATAAATCTCAAATTTTAGCATTTAATTATTCTCCTATTCAAACCATCAGAGAGGAACTTAAAGTCAGCTGGGATTCAAAGTCAATTAAACATCTTGGCGTGAATATTCCAAAACACCTGGACATGATTATACCGGAGAATTATGACCCCTTATTTTCAAAATTAAATCTGATCTGAACAGGTGGAATCTAGTTCCATTTCTAGGATTGGGACAGAGGTTGAAACAATAAAAATGAATGTGCTACCTAGGCTATTATATCTGTTCCAAAACATACCAGCAGAACTTCCAGAGGGGAAATTTCAGGAATTAGATCAGAATCAGAATTGCTTTTATTTGCCAAGTATGTGAGCACATACAAGGAATTTGACTCCGGTATTTTACGGTACCCTCTTGTACTAGACAAATAGAAAATCAAATAATAACATAAATTATTATGATATCACAATTCATATGGCAGGGGAAGAAGCCAAGAATTCGTTATAAGATTCTTCAACTAGCAAAAGCCTCTCTCTCCCAAATACGGTACAGATAAAAATTTTGGTTAGCATTTACAACCTTCCTATAAAGCGAAGTGGAAAGACAGAGTGTCAAATATCCAGCCATATCCATTGCAAGCAGTTACATGGGACAGTGGATTGTTTTCCAGTCTGAAAGATGTAAACCCATGGATAAAAACATCAGTTGGGATTTTGCACAGGGTAATCAGTGAAAATAAGACCAAGGAACCATACTGGGTCTTAAGATGGATAGGATATGACTTGGATTTCTTACCAAATAGGATGGATGCAAGATTTAAGCAGTGGACAAAGAAAGGGTTAACGAAACATAGTGATCTTTATGAGGGGGCAAAATGCAACAATTTCAGGATCTTAAAAACCGATTTGGATTAACCAATCAAGATTTTTTATAGATTTCTGCAACTTAGACATTATCTAGAGAAAGCAACGGAAAAGGAAAAATTGCAACAAACAAACCTGGGTTTAGTGAAGATTTTTCTACTTAGCTACAAGTCAGACCCTGGATATGGAAACATATCAAAAATATACCAAGTGTTGCAAGAGCTAGTAAGGGAGGATACTGTATATATAAAGGAGAAATGGGAGAAGGAAAGTAACATCAAGATGCAGATGGAAATATGGGAGAAAATAATTCTCCAACAGTGGAAAAGTACATCTGCTATGTCCTGGAGAGAATTTGGGTGGAAAGTATAGTTAGATTTTTAAAGTTCTGACTCAGAGGAGAGCTCTTGGAGGGACCACATCCTGCTGGAGATCTTGTGGCGAGAGCAAGGCAACACATTTCCATGCGTTTTGGGACTGCCCGGTCATTTCAAAATTCTGGGAAGAAATTAAATTGAACATGGAGAAAGTTATGAAAATAGCGATTCCTTCAGATTTCATGAACCTATGTCTTGGACTAAGACCGGACTCTGTGAAGGGACCTGAAAACAAATATATGTACAATATCTTAATATTAGCTAGTCAGAAAGCAATCACAAGGAAATGGCTGGCAAGAGATTCCCCTACAGTCGAGGATTGGATCACAGTGGTTCAGGATATTTTACAATGGAGAGGCTAACCTTTATTATTAGGCTTGAACAAGAGAAATTTGAAAGGTATTGGAAATCTGGTTACATTTTCTAAGAACTCATGGGCAAAAGTCTGGGTAAAGTGATTAAAACCCCCATGTTCTTAACTTCACTCATCAGGTTCTATTTTGTTGTTTCGGTTCAGTAATCAAACCAGTTTAATCAGTACCATACATGTAGGTAGTAATCTATCTATACTTAAGTTGCAGATTTAATTTGTGATGCTGTTGCTCCTGTCATCGCTGTTACCACCTTATAATAAGATATTGTTTGCAAGATAAATTATAAAGGAAAGTGCATATGAGACAGCAAGCTTTTGTATCATTACCGCAATTACTGCTATTTTCTAATCATTATAATTTCTTAGTATTTTATATATATATATATATATATATATATGTATATTATTTTAAACTATTTTATTTCTAATTATGTATCTATTTTTAAATTATTTATTTATTTATTTTGTTATTAGTATTATTACGATTATTATTACTACTATTATTATTTTATATTATCTACTTAGGTTTCTATTTTAGTATTATTTATTTATGTATTTATTTATTGTTAGTATTTTTTTCTCTCTTTCGTTTTGATGATCAGACAGCAATATGTATATAAAGTATGTACACAAAAGTAAATGATACATGTATGTGCTGTGTATTAAAATAAA